>NC_090017.1:363431-440426 GCF_036417845.1 Apteryx mantelli
TGAAGAGTCAACGGGGAGCAACCACCCCATGTGGGGTCAACGGGGGTCCCATCAACCCTGTATGGAGTCAATGAGATCCCATCACCCTGTGTGGGGTCAGTTGGGTCCTGTCATCCCTTTATGGGGTCATTGGGGTCCCACCACCCCCTTACGGGTCCCATCACCCCATGTGGGGTCAATGGGGAGCAACCACCCCATGTGAGGTCAACGGGGTCCCATCAACCCATATGGAGTCAATGAGGTCCCATCACCCTGTGTGGGGTCAATGGGGGTCCCATCAACTTCTTATGGGGTCGCTGGGGTCCCACCACCCCTTATGGGTCCCATCACCCCATGCGGAGTCAACGGGGAGCAACCACCCCCATGTGGGATCAACGGGGTCCCATCAACCCTGTATGGAGTCAATGAGGTCCCATCACCCCATGTGGGGTCAATGGGGTCCCATCAACCTCTTATGGGGTCCATGGGGAGCAACCACCTTGTGTGGGTCAATGGAGGCCCATCAACCCCCTATGGGGTTGCTGGGGTCCCACCACCCCCTTATGGGTCCCATCGCCCCATGCGGAGTCAACGGGGAGCAACCACCCCATGTGGGGTCAACGGGGTCCCATCAACCCTGTATGGAGTCAATGAGGTCCCATCACCCCATGTGGGGTCAACGGGAGCAAGCAACCTGTGTGGGGTCAATGGGGTCCCATCAACTTCTTATGGGGTCTCTGGGGTCCCACCACCCCCTTATGGGTCCCATCGCCCCATGAGGAGTCAACGGGGAGCAACCCCCCATGTGGGGTCAACGGGGGTCCCATCAACCCTGTATGGAGTCAATGAGATCCCATCACCCTGTGTGGGGTCAGTTGGGTCCTGTCATCCCTTTATGGGGTCATTGGGGTCCCACCACCCCCTTACGGGTCCCATCACCCCATGTGGGGTCAATGGGGAGCAACCACCCCATGTGAGGTCAACGGGGTCCCATCAACCCATATGGAGTCAATGAGGTCCCATCACCCCATGTGGGGTCAATGGGGAGCAAGCAACCTGTGTTGGGGTCAATGGGGTCCCATCAACTTCTTATGGGGTCGCTGGGGTCCCACCACCCCCCTTATGGGTCCCCATCGCCCCATGCGGAGTCAATGGGGAGCAACCACCCCGTGTGGGGTCAACGGGTCCCATCAACCCTGTATGGAGTCAATGAGGTCCCATCACCCCATGTGGGGTCAATGGGGTCCCATCAACCTCTTATGGGGTCCATGGGGAGCAACCACCTTGTGTGGGTCAATGGAGGCCCATCAACCCCATGTGGGGCCATGGGGGAGCAACCAGCCCGTGTGGGGTCAAGGGGGCACCTTGTCAGCCCCCATGGGGACACAGGGGACCCGTTCCCCCCCCGCCCCACCGGTGGCCGCCCCTCGTCCCCGCGGGGGATCCCGGTACCCACGCGCCCTGGGAGGAGGTGACGGTCCCCGTCCCGCCGCAGAGGAGCGGATGGCGTTGAGCCCCGTGTCGTCACCGGAGCCCTGGGGTTCCTCGACCTGGGGACGCCGAGGGGCTGTCACCCGTCCCCCGCGTCCCCCCCGTGTCCCCCCGGTCCCCTCGTGTCACCCAGCATCCTTCTGTGTCCCCCATACGTCCCGTCCCCCTCTGTCCCCCTGCGTCCCCGATGTCCTTCTGTGTCCCCCAATGTCCCCCCTGTCCCCATGCACACCCACATCCCCGCGTCTCCTCGTGTCCCCCAATGTCCCTCGTGTCCTCACACACACCCTCATCCCGTGTCCTCTCGTGTCCCCCCATGTCCGCTGTCCCCACGCACACCCTCATCCCCGTGTCCCCTCGTGTCCCCAATGTCCCCTGTGTCCCCACGCACACCCCTTCCCCATGTCCCCTCATGTCCCCCAATGTCCCCTGTGTCCCCACGCACACCCACATCCCCGTGTCCCCTCGTGTCCCCCAACGTCCCCCCTGTCCCACGCACACCCACATCCCCGTGTCCCCTCGTGTCCCCCAATGTCCCCCCGTGTCCCCACGCACACCCCCATCCCCATGTCCCCAATGTCCCCAATGTCCCCCCGTGTCCCCACGCACACCCCCATCCCCATGTCCCCAATGTCCCCAATGTCCCCCCGTGTCCCCACGCACACCCCCATCCCCGTGTCCCCTCGTGTCCCCCAATGTCCCCCCTGTCCCACACACACCCACATCCCCATGTCCCCTCGTGTCCCCCATGTCCCCACGCACACCCCCATCCCCGTGTCCCCTCGTGTCCCCCGACGTCCCCGTCCCACCTTCAGCTGGAAGCCGTGGCGTAGGAGCCCTTGGGGCAGAACTCGGGCTCGCCCCACTCGCCCCACGGCCCCCCGTTGTCCACGGAGATGTGACCCACGGGGACCCCGTGGGGGTGGCAGCTGTGGGGCAGGGCCAGCAGCAGCAGGGCCAGGGCCACCCGCGCCGGGGACACCGGGGACGCCGCCATGGCTGGGCCCCCCCGCGCGCCCCGCCGCCCTTTATAGCCCCGCGCGGGGGCAAAGGCCGCCAGGAAGCTGCGGGGGGGGCGGGGGGGGGGAACGCGGCGGATTCTCCGGTGTCTCGTATAGGGTTGTGCCGGAGGTCGGTTTTTCCGGGGGGGGGGGGGGGGTGGTGGCTACTACCCAAGGGCTTGGAGGGGGCTGGGGAGGACTGGGGGGACTGGGAGGGACTGGGACGGACTGGGGGCGGGGGGGGCTGGGATGGGAGGTGGTGGATTCTCCGGTGTCTCGTATAGGGTTGTGCCAGCGGTTGGTTTTCTGGGAAGGGGGGGGGGGGGGTTGGCTACTACCCAAGGGCTTGGAGGGGGCTGGGGAGGGACTGGGGGGACTGGGACGGACTGGGACGGACTGGGGGGGGGGGGGGCTGGGATGGGAGGTGGTGGATTCTCCGGTGTCTCGTATAGGGTTGTGCCAGCGGTTGGTTTTCTGGGAAGGGGGGGGGGGGGGGTGGCTACTACCCAAGGGCTTGGAGGGGGCTGGGGAGGGACTGGGACGGACTGGGGGGTGCTGGGATGGGAAGGGAGGTGGTGGATTCTCCGGTGTCTCGTATAGGGTTGTGCGTTTGGGGGGGGGGGGAGCCTCTATCCCAGGGCTTGGGGAGACTGGGAGGGGACTGGAGTAACGGGGGGGGGGGTCTGGAGGAACTGGGAGGCACTGGGGGAACTGGGATGGGAGTCGGTGGATTCCCAGTGTCTCGTATAGGGTTGTGCATGGGGGGGGGGGTTGTGCTTGGGGGAGACTGGAGGAACTGGGACAGGGGGGACTGGAGGAACTGGGGGGGGTCTGGTGGGGGGGGGGGATGGGACCGGGATGGGAAGGGCAGCAGGGGATTCTCCGGGGTCTCGTCCGGGGTTGGGGCACCGGCAGCGGTGGCAGCGTCATCCCCCCCCCCCCCCCCCAGCTCCGGATTTTGCCCCCCCCCCCTCGGCCTTGGGCCTTTCCCGGCTTTTCCTGGCAGGTCCGAGCCGGATGCACCGCCCTCCCCCGCCTGCCCCCCCCCAAATCCCCCCTGCGACGCTCCGGGGCCACCGGTCCCTGCAAAGGCCTTACTGGGGGCACGGGGGGGGGGGGCCTGTATTTGGGGGGGTCCCTGCCTTTTTTTTGGGGGGGGGATGTTTTTCTCTGCAGCCTTTGGTGCAGGCACCCGTGTTTCGGGGGGGGGGGGGGCACCAGGGGTTTTTTTGGGGGGGCAGAACCAGGCGTTCCGGGGGGGGGGGGGGGCTCGGGCGCAGCAGAGCAGGCAGAGGCCGTTGGGCCCCGGGGGGCTGCGGGGGCTCCCGTCACCCCCAGCGCCCCCCCCCCCCCGAGGTGCCCAGCGAACTCGGCCTTGGTGGCCACCGCGGCGTCCGAGTTGCCTCACCCCCCCCCACACCCCCCCGACCCCCCCCCCCAGTAACCCCCGACCCTGGGGCAGAGTCTGACCCCCCCCCCCAGTCTGTGCACAAGCCTATACGAGACACTGGAGAAGCCACCTCCTGCCTCCAGTCCCCCCCCAGTCCCCCCCAGTCCCTCCAGCACCCCAGGCCCTCAAGGGGGGGGGGCATTCCCCTGCCACCCCCCCCAGCACAACCCTATACGAGACCCTGGAGAATCCACCGCCTCCCTCCCCATCCCGGTCCCCCCAGTCTGTCCCCAGTCCCTCCCAGTGCCTCCCAGTCCCCCTAGAGCCTCGCAGATCCCCAGCCCCGGGGCAGAGGCCAGTTCCCCCTCCCCACCCCATGCACAACCCTATACGAGACCCTGGAGAAGCCCCCAGCTCCTGTCCCAGTGTGTCCCAGTGCGTCCCAGTGTGTCCCAGTGCCTCCCAGTGCTCCCAGGGCCCCCCAGCCCCGGGGCAGAGGCCAGTTCCCCCTCCCCACCCCATGCACAACCCTATACGAGACCCTGGAGAAGCCCCCAGCTCCTGTCCCAGTGCCTCCCAGTGTGTCCCAGTGTGTCCCAGTGCCTCCCAGTGCCTCCCAGTGCTCCCAGGGCCCCCCCAAGCCCCAGGGGAGAGGCCAGAGTTCCCCCCTCCCCACCCCATGCACAACCCTATACGAGACCCTGGAGAAGCCCCCAGCTCCCGTCCCAGTGCCTCCCAGTGTGTCCCAGTGTGTCCCAGTGCCTCCCAGTGCCTCCCAGTGCTCCCAGGGCCCCCCAGCCCCAGGGGAGAGGCAGTTCCCCCTCCCCACCCCATGCACAACCCTATACGAGACCCTGGAGAAGCCCCCAGCTCCCGTCCCAGTGTGTCCCAGTGCCTCCCAGTGCTCCCAGTGCCTCCCAGTGTGTCCCAGTGTGTCCCAGTGCCTCCCAGCGCCCGGTGCCCCCAGCTGCGGAGCTGCCCGACCCCCCCCGTGGGCCTTGGTGGGCAGCTGCCACCGCTCTGCCTGCGCCGGGGGGGTCAGCGGCGATCGGCACCCGCATCCCCCCCCCCATCCCGGATCCGCGTCCCCCCCCTCGGATCCACGTTCCCCAGAAGGATCCGCATCCCCCCCCCCATCCGGATCCACATTTCCCCCCCCCCCCCCCCCCCGATCCGTGTTCCCCAGAAGGATCCGTGTCCCCTCCCGGATCCGGGTCCTCCCCCCCCCCCCGCCTTGGATCCGCATTCCCGGAAGGATACGTGTCCCCCCCCATCTCCGGACCCACCTTCCCCCCCCCCCCGGATCCGTGTTCCCCAGAAGGATCCGCATACCTCCCCGTATCCGGGTCCCACCCATCCCGCATCCGCATCCCCTCCCCCGGATCCGTGTCCCCCACCAGGACACGTGTCCCCTCCCGGCTCCGTGTCCCGACTCAGGATTTGTGTCCTCCCCCCCCCCCCGGCTCCATGTCACCCCCATCCCCATGTTCCCCGTGTCCCCCTGTCCCCATGTCCTGTGTCCCCATGTCCTCCCATCCCAGTGTCCCCCTGTCCCCATGTCCCCTGTCCCTGTGTCCCGTCCCCATGTCCCCACGTCCCTGTGCCCCCATGTCACCATGTCCCCCAATCACTGTGTCCCCCTGTCCCCATGTCCCCTGTCCCCAGTCCCCATGTCCTCATGTCCCCCATGTCCCCGTCTCCCCTGTCCCCGTGTCCCCCCATTTCCCCATGTCCCCCGTCCCTGTGTCCTCATGTCCCCCATTCCCCATGTCCCCCCATGTCCCCCCCGTCCCTGTGTCCCCATGTGCCCAATTGCTGTGTCCCCCCATTCCCATGTCCCCTGTCCCCATGTCCTCATGTCACCCATGTCCCCGTCTCCCCTGTCCCTGTGTCCCCCCATGTCCCCCATCCCTGTGTCCCCATGTCCCCCATCCTCATGTCCCCCCATGTCCCCCTGTCCCCGTGTCCCCCCCCCGTGTCCCCTCACCTTGCGGGCGCAGCGCCCAGGCCGGCAGAGCTCGGGGGTCCCCAGAGGCCCTGGGTGCCGCCATCGTGCGCCCCGAGGTGGCCGGGCAGGGGACACGGGGACACCACGGGGGGGGGGGGGCTCGGCGAGGGTGGTGGCGGCCCCCCGGCATCGGGGGACATGGGGGGGGGGCCGGGGCCACCGCACCTTATAGCCCCACCGTGACACCCCCCCTGGGGACATGCACGTCCTGTCCCCCGCTCCTGCGGGAGAGCATGTCCCCTCCCGGGAGTCCCACCACCCATGGGGACATGGGGGGTGGGGGCCGGGTCCTGGATCCGGTGTCCCCACACCCATGGGGACATGGGGACATGGGGGGGCTGGGTCCTGGATCTGGTGTCCCCACACCCATGGGGACATGGGGACGCGGGGGTCCATGTCCCGGCTCTGGTGTCCCTAAGCCCATAGGGGCACAGGCTGTGGGTCCTGGCTCTGGTGTCCCCATGCCCAAGGGGACATGGGGTCCGTGTCCCCACATCCCTGGGGACACCCGTGTCCCAGCTCTGGTGTCCCTAAGCCCGTAGGGACATGGGGTCTGTGTCCCAGCTCTGGTGTCCCCACACCCCCGGCTCCGGTGTCCCCATGTCCGTGGGGACACAGGTCTGGGTCCCAGCTCCGGTGTCCCCCTGCCCCTGGCCCCAGTGTCCCCATTCCCGTGGGGACAGGGGCTCCGTGTCCCGCTCCAGCGTCCCCGCGCCCCCGGGAACACGGGGCTGCCCACGCGCGTCCCGACACGCTCCGACACGCTCCGACACGCTCCGACACGCTCCGGCCCGCGTCCCCGCCGCCCCCCGGCCTGGATATATCTGCGCCCCGGGACCCGGCCCGCCTCGCCATGGCGCCACTGGCAGGAGCCTTCGGCCCTCCTCCTCCTCCTCCTCCTCCTCCTCGTCCCGCTGCTCCTGGCGGCCCCAGCTCGGCCCTGTGGCGGCAGCAGCTACAGCGTCCAGGAGATCGACCGGCACTGGCTGCCCCACGGCACCCCACAGCCGCCCCACAGCACCCTGCAGCTGCCCCACGGAGCCCTGGAGCCCCACGGTGCCCCACAGCTGCCCCACGGAGCCCCGCAGCCGCCCCACAGCACCCCACAGCCACCCCACGGAGCCCCACAGCCACCCCACAGAGCCCCGCAGCTGCCCCACGGCGCCCCACAGCTGCCCCACGGAGCCCCGCAGCCACCCCACGGAGCCCCGGGGCCCCCCGGTGCCTCGTAGCTGCCCCACATCTTGGAGCTGCCCCCCGGCATCCTGGAGTTGCCCCATGTCCAAGAGCTGCCCCACGGCGCCCTGCAGCTGCCCCACGGCGTCCTGGGACCCCCCCCCCAGAGCCTTGCGGCCACCCCACACCTTGGAGCTGCCCCATGGCGTCCTGGAGCCGCCCCATGTCCAAGAGCTGCCCCACGGCGCCCTGCAGCTGCCCCACAGCGTCCTGAGACCCCCCCCAGAGCCTTGTGGCCACCCCACACCTTGGAGCTGCCCCATGGCGTCCTGGAGCCGCCCCATGTCCAAGAGCTGCCCCACGGCGTCCTGGGACCTCCCAGTGTCTTGGAGCTGCCCCACACCTTGGAGCTGCCCCATGGCGTCCTGGAGCCGCCCCATGTCCAAGAGCTGCCCCACGGTGTCCTGGGACCCTGCAGCATCTTGGAGCTGCCCCAGGGGGTCCCGGAGCTGCCCCACGTCTCGGAGCTGCCCCACGGTGTCCTGGAGCCACCCCACATCCTGGAGCCGCCCCGTGGGTCCCCACGGGCCCCAAGGAGAGCCCCGACCCCGGGCCCGGCCCCGCTGCGTCCTTAACTCTGCCCGTGGCCCCCAGGCCGGGGCCGGGCGCCGTTAAAAGCCGCTCTGCCCGCGAGGGAGGTCTCCGTGTCCGGAGGGGATGGGGACAGGGACGGGGACAAGGCCGGGGACGGGGCAGCGGCCGCCGGAGCCAGGCCCAGCTCAGCCCCCCGGCGCGGCCGAGCCAACGGGAGCCCCGGGAAAGGGGGCGGATGCGGCCGGGGCCAAGGCCATGGGGGGGGGGGGGAGGGCTGAAGCGGCCATGGCACAACCCAGTACGAGACACCGGAGAATCTGCCACGTCCCCATCCCAGCCCCCCCCCAGCCCCCCCTCCAAACCCCTGGGGTGGAGGCCACACGCGCACAACCCTATACGAGACACCGGAGAATCCACCACCTCCCTTCTCGTCCCAGCCCTCCCCCAGCCCCCCCTCCAGACCCCTGGGGTGGAGGCCACACGCGCACAACCCTATACAAGACACTGGAGAATCCACCACCTCCCTTCTCGTCCCAGCCCTCCCCAGCCCCCCCTCCAGACCCCTGGGGTGGAGGCCACACGCGCACAACCCTATACAAGACACTGGAGAATCCACCACCTCCCTTCTCGTCCCAGCCCTCCCCCAGCCCCCCCTCCAGACCCCTGGGGTGGAGGCCACACGCGCACAACCCTATACGAGACACCGGAGAATCCACCACCTCCCTTCTCGTCCCAGCCCCCCCCCAGCCCCCCCTCCAGACCCCTGGGGTGGAGGCCACACGCGCACAACCCTATACGAGACACTGGAGAATCCGCCACGTCCCCATCCCAGCCCCCCCCCCCCCAGTTGCCCAGTCCCTCCCCAGTTGCCCCTCCAAACCCCTGGGGTGGAGGCCACACGCGCACAACCCTATACGAGACACCGGAGAATCCACCACCTCCCTTCTTGTCCCAGCCCCCCCCAGCCCCCCTCCAGACCCCTGGGGTGGAGGCCACACGCGCACAACCCTATACGAGACACTGGAGAATCCGCCACGTCCCCATCCCAGCCCCCCCCCCCCAGTTGCCCCAGTCCCTCCCCAGTTGCCCCTCCAGACCCCTGGGGTGGAGGCCACACGCGCACAACCCTATACAAGACACCGGAGAATCCACCACGTCCCTTCTCGTCCCGGTTCTCCCTGGTCCCTCCCAGTCCCTCCCAGTCCCTCCCAGTCCCCCCCAGTCTCCGCAGCCCCCCCACCCCCACCCCAAGCCCCGGCGGCGGCAGGGCCCTGCTCCAGGCCGTCCCGGCGGCCCACGGCGGCCACGTGCCCCCGGGGCCTTTGCCCCCGCGCGGGGCTATAAAGGGCAGTGGGGGCGCGCGGGGGGGCCCAGCCATGGCGGCGTCCCCGGTGTCCCCGGCGTGGGTGGCCCTGGCCCTGCTGCTGCTGGCCCTGTCCTGGGGGGGCCACGCCACCGTCAAGGACGACCTGGTGCAGATCTCCGTGGACAACGGGGGGCCGTGGGGCGAGTGGGGCGAGCCCGAGTTTCTGCCCAAGGGCTCCTACGCCACCGGCTTCCAGCTGAAGGTGGGACGGGGACGTCGGGGGACACGAGGGGACACGGGGATGTGGGTGTGCGTGGGGACATGGGGGACATTGGGGGACACGAGGGGACACGGGGATGTGGGTGTGCGTGGGGACACAGGGGACACGAGGGGACACGGGGATGTGGGTGTGCGTGGGGACAGGGGGGACATTGGGGGACACGAGGGGACACGGGGATGTGGGTGTGCGTGGGGACAGGGGGGACATTGGGGACACGAGGGGACACGGGGATGTGGGTGTGCGTGGGGACAGGGGGGACATTAGGGGACACAAGGGGACACGGGGGACACCAGGTGACACCCCCGCTCCGGTGCCCCCCAGGTCGAGCCCCCCCCAGGGCATCTTTCGGGATGACACGGCCCTGAACGGGATCCGGCTGCTCTGCGACGAGAAGGGCACCGTCACCTCCAGCGAGGGGCTGTGAGTGCCGGGGACGGGGGGGGGCCCGTGGGGTGGCCCTGTGGGGTGACGGCGGGGGCCATGGGGTGTCCACAGGGAGTGAAGGTGGGTGGCCCTGTGGGGTGACGGCAGGGGCCATGGGGTGCTCCTATGGAGTAAGAGGTTGGTGGCCCTGGGGTGTCCCCATGGGGTGATACTGGTGGCCATGGGGTGTCCCTATGGGGTGATGGTGGTGGCCACGGGGTGTCCATACAGGGTAGAGGTTGGTGGCCATGGGGTGTCCATAGGGAGGAGAGGTTGGTGGCCACGGGGTGTCCTGATGGGGTGACACTGGTGGCCATGGGGCATCCATAGGGGGTAGAAGTTGGTGGCCATGGGGCATCCTGATGGGGTGACACTGGTGGCCATGGGGCGTCCATAGGGGGTAGAGGTTGGTGGCCATGGGGTGTCCATAGGGGGTAGAGGTTGGTGGCCATGGGGTGACACTGTTGGCCATGGGGCGTCCATAGGGGGCAGAGGTTGGTGGCCACGGGGTCTCCATAGGGGGCGGAGGTTGGTGGCCATAGGGTGACACTGGTGGCCATGGGGTCTCCATAGGGGGTAGAAGCTGGTGGCCACGGGGTCTCCATAGGGGGCAGAGGTTGGTGGCCATGGGGTCTCCATAGGGGGTAGAAGTTGGTGGCCACGGGGCGTCCTGATGGGGTGACACTGGTGGCCATGAGGCGTCTATAGGGGGTAGAAGTGGTGGCCATGGGGTGTCACTGGTGGTCATGGGGTGTCCATAGGGAGGAGAGGTTGGTGACCATGGGGTGTCCTGATGGGGTGACACTGGTGGCCATGGGGTGTCCATAGGGGGTAGAGGTTGGTGGCCATGGGTGATGCTGGTGGCCATGGGTGTCACTATGGGCTTTCACAGGTAGCCACGGGGTCTCCATAGGGGGTAGAAGTTGGTGGCCATGGGGTGACACTGGTGGCCATGGGGCGTCCATAGGGGGTAGAAGTTGGTGGCCATGGGGTGTCCTGATGGGTGACAGTGGTGGCCATGGGGTGTCACTATGGGCTTTCACAGGTAGCCATGGGGTCTCCATAGGGGTAGAAGTTGGTGGCCATGGGGTGACACTGGTGGCCATGGAGTATCTGTAGGGGGCAGAAGTCGGTGGCCATGGGGCATCCATAGGGGGTAGGGGTTGGTGGCCACGGGGCGTCTATAAGGGGCAGAGGTTGGTGGCCACGGGGCGTCCTGACGGGGTGACGCTGGCGGGTCCCCGCAGGTGGGGCGAGTGGTCGGCGGCGCGGGGCTGCGGGCGCGCCGGGCGCCTGGTGGCCTTCCGGCTGCGGGTGGAGGCGCCGCGGGGGCTGCGCGACGACACGGCGGCCAACGACCTGGAGGCGGCCTGCTCCGACGGCACGGTGGTGGCCGGCGCCGGGGGCCCGCGCGGCGCCTGGGGCAACTGGAGCGCCCGCCTGCCCGGCCGCCCGCGCCCTCTGCGGCCTCCGCACCCGCGTCGAGGCGCCGCAGCGCAGCCGCGACGACACCGGCCTCAACGACGTCCTCTTCTACTGCTGCTCCTGAGGCGCCGCCCCCACGCGCCGGCACGCGCCGGACCGGGTCGGATCGGATCGGAACGGAACGGAACGGAACGGCCCCCAACGGCGCCGCGGCCGCTGCGGGGTCCTCGGCGGCCCCTGACCTCCCCTCGCCTCCTCCTGGCCGTCCCCACGTCCTCGACTGTCCCTCGACTGTCCCTCAACCACCCCTTGACCGTCCTGGACCCTCAACCACCCTCAACCTCCCCTCAACCATCCCTGGACCCTCGGCCACCCTTGGCCGTCCCCAGGTCCTCGACTGTCCCTCAACCATCCTTCAACCACCCCTCGACCTTCCTGGACCCTCGGCCACCCTTGGCCGTCCCCAGGTCCTCGACTGTCCCTCAACCGTCCCTTGACCATCCTGGGCCTCCCCCAGCTTCTCTTCAACCTTCCCTGGACCCTTGGCCGTCCCCAGGTCATCAACTGTCCCCTCAACTGTCCTTCAACCATCCCTTGACCTTCCCTTGACCTTCCCTGGACCCTCAACCACCCTCAACCTCCCCTCAACCTTCCCTGGACCCTCGGCCACCTTGCCGTCCCCAGGTCCTCGACTGTCCCTCAACCGTCCTTCAACCATTCCTGGACCCTCAGCCACCCCAGGTCCTCAACTGTCCCTCAACCATCCCTTGACCATCCCTTGACCATCCCTGGACCCTCGGACATCCCCAGGTCCTCGACTGTCCCTCGACCGTCCCTTGACCTTCCCGGGACCCTCAACTACCCTCAACCTCCCCTCGAACATCCCTGGGCTTCCCCCAGCTTCTCTTCAACCATCCCTGGACCCTCAGCCACCCTCGGCCGTCCCCACGTCCTCGACTGTCCCTCAACCGTCCCTCAAGTGTCCCTTGACCATCCCTTGACCTTCCCTGGACCCTCGGCCGCTCTCAGCCATCCCCAGGTCCTCGACTGTCCCTCAACCGTCCCTTGACCACCCCTCGACCATCCCTGGACCCTCGGCCACCCCCGTGACCATCCCTCGACCACCCTTTGGTGGCCCCCAGGCCCTCAACTGTCCCTTGACCTCCCCTCGGCCCCCTGTGGCCTCCCCCAGCCCCACAGCTGCCCCCCCCCCAGCCCCACAACTGCCCTCTCGACCAGCCCTGGCCCCACAACTGCCCCCCCCCAGCCCCACAGCTGCCCCCTCGACCAGCCCCGGCCCCACAACTGCCCCCCCCCAACTACACAGCTGCCCCCTCGACCAGCCCTGGCCCCACAACTGCCCCCGCAGCCCCACAACTGCCCCCTCAACCAGCCCTGGCCCCACAACTGCCCCCCCCAGCCCCACAACTGCCCCCTCAACCAGCCCTGGCCCCACAACTGCCCCCGCAGCCCCACAACTGCCCCTCGACCAGCCCTGGCCCCACAACTGCCCCCCCAACCCCCACAGCTGCCCCCTCGACCAGCCCTGTCCCCACAACTGCCCCCGCAGCCCCACAACTGCCCCCTCGACCCAGCCCTGGCCCACAACTGCCCCCCCCCAGCCCCACAACTGCCCCCTCAACCAGCCCCAATCAACAACTGCCCCCTCGACCAGTCTCTGCCCCACATTTGCCCCCCGCCCCGCCCCACAACTGCCCCTTTGATCAGCCCCAGCCCCACAACCGCCCCCCCCGGCCCCACAGCTGCCCCCCTCCCACCGGCCCTGGCCCACAACCGCCCCCCCGGCCCCACAGCTGCCCCCCCGGCCGCCCCTCATTAAACTCGTTCCAGCCAACAGCGCCGGTGCCGCTTGTTCCTGCTTGGGGGGGGGGGGGGGAACCGGACGCCTGGGCCCCCGGGGTGGGTGGGGCAGGGCGGGGGCGCCCGGACGCCTGGGCCCCCCCCTCCACCCCTGGACCTTGTCCCCACCCCGGGTTAACGATTAACGTCGCGGAGGGGGGGGCCGAGGGGGGGGGTGGGGCAGCGTCGGGCAGCGCCGGGGGGCAGCGGAGCCAGGGCCCCCCCCCGCGGTGAGGCCTGGGGGCGCCCGGACGCCTGGGCCCCCTGGGGGGGGGTTGGGGTCACCCGGACGCCTGGGTCCCCTCTGGGGGGGGGGAATCGGGGTCACCCGGATGCCTGGGCCCCTTCTGGGGGGGAGGATTGGGGTCACCCGGACGCCTGGGCCCCCTCTGAGGGGGGGGTTGGGTCACCTGGACGCCTGGGGCCCCTTCTGGGGGGGGGCTGAGGTCACCCGGACGCCTGGGCCCCCCCCCAAACGCTCCCGTCTCTCCTCTCTTCCAGCCCCTCCCTGCCGGGATGGAGAAGGGGCAGGTAACCGGGGGGGGGGGGCCGCGGGGGGGGGGTCCCGGGGTCCCCCTCACCCCCCCTCACCCCCCTCTGTCTCTTCCAGCCCCCCCGGACGCCCCCGGCCCCCTCCGAGCCCCCCCAAAACGGCCCGGCCCCCCCGACCAGCCCCACGGCCCTGGGGGGTGAGAGCCGTGGGGGGGGGGATTGGGGGTCACGGGGGGGTTGGGGGGGCTCCTGGGGGGGGGTTGGGGGTCCCCTGAGGGGGAATCGGGGTCCCTGGGGGGGTTTTGGGGGGGGTCTGCCTGATTTTAGGGTGCCCTGGGGGGGGGATCAGGGTCCCCTGGGGGGTATTGGGGTGTCCAGGAGGGTTTGGGGGGGGCTGAAGGGCATCTGGGGGGGGGCACTGGGGGGTTGAGGGGGTATTGGGGTGCGCAGGGTGGTCCTGAGGGGGACTTGGGGGGCCAGGGGGGTCCTGGGGGGCCCTGGGGGGTGATAGGGGGCTAGAGGGGGTATTGGGGGGCCGGGGGGGGTTCTGGGGGTATTGGGGGACTGTGGGGGGTCCTGGGGGGTGGGGGGGCCTTGGGGGGGGGTTTATTGGGGGTCTGGGGGGTGCTGGGAGGGTGTTGGGGGGTCCAGGGGGTTTATTGGGGACCTGGGGGGGGTCCTGGGGGGTTATTGGGGGTCCAGGGAGGTTTCTGGGGGGTCTGGGGGGTCCGGGGGGTTTCTGGGGGGTCTGGGGGGGTCCTGGGGGGTCTGGGGGGTCCGGGGGGTTTCTGGGGGGTCTGGGGGTTATTGGGGGTCCAGGGGGGGGTTCTGACGCCCCCCCAGGCCCCCCCTGTTTCCACATGTGCCGCCCCTCGCCCGGGGGGCAGCGGCTGCTGGCGGAGCTGCGGGCGCCCCCGGCCCTGCGCCCCACGCGCCGCCCCACGGCCCTCACCACCGTCTTCCGCGGCCCCCCGCCCCCCGTGAGTGCCGGACGCCTGGGCCCCCGCGGCGGGGGGGGGGGGGGGCTCCCGGACGCCTGGGCCCCGGGGGGGGCACCCCACTGATCCCTTGCCCCTCTTCCCTCCCCCTTAGAGACGCCACGAGGCCCCGGAGCCGGGGGGCGGGGGGGGGGTCGCAGCCGCCCCCCCGACCTGAGCCACCCTCGGCTGGACCAAGGGACCCAGGCGTCCGGGTGACCCCCCCCGCCCCGGGGGACCCAGGCGTCCGGGTGACCCCCCGCCCCGGGGACCCAGGCGTCCGGGTGACACCCCCCCCCCCCCCCATTATTGGGGACCCCCCTGACAACCCCAGGCAGGAGCCGGGGCAATAAAGCGCTTGATTGACAGCTGTGTCTCCGCCCCCTGGTGTGGGAGGGGCCATGGTGGGGGCGGGGCCTGTGCCCGGGTGATGTCACCGGAGGCGATGACGTCGCAGCCGCATTGCCATGCTGGGTGATGTCGCGCTGCACAACAGGGGTGATTTGGGAGCGCTGTGGCAGGGCAGGGAGACGTCGGGGCGGTGTGATGATGTCACCTGCCGCAATGATGTCATGCACAATGCGGATGCTGCTGCTTCTTAAGCCTTATGACATCATCGTTGTGATTCGCGCATGATGACGTCATAACACCAGCCCTAGCGTGCCACGCTAAGCGCTGCAGGCGAGTCTCTTACAAGATGTCAGAGGCTACGCTGGTGACGTCATGCCGATACAGAAACACCCCAACGAAGGCGTTTTCGGCTGCCACGCTGCCGCCAAGCGCGGCCGGCCGGGACGTCGCGAAAGCGCGGTGCCACGCCGCCGTAAAGCAGCGCACAGGCGGGGAGGAGGTAGAGGGGTGCGCGCCACGCTGCCGCCAAGCGCGGCCGGCCGGGACGTCGCGAAAGCGCGGCGCTACCTCGCCGCAAAGCGGCGCGCGCGTTACGGCCGCGTCGCAAGGCGCGACGGGAAGATGGCGGCGGTGACGGTGCAGGCGGGCGCGGCGGAGCCGTGGGCCGGTATCGGCACCGGTACCGGGGCCTGGACTGGTACCGGGCCCTGGGCCGGGCCGGGGCCCGCGGCTCTACACCGGGACTGGACCGCGGAGGCCGTCAGCACCGGCGTGAGCGGGGCCGGGGGCTGCCGGGGGCGGCGGGGCCGGAGGGGACCCGTGTGGGGCGGGAAGGGCCCCGGGGAGCGGAGGGCCGGGGGGGGGGGGGCTGTGGGGCAGGAGGAGGCTTCACGGGGGGGGCTATGGGGCAGGAGGGGGCTTCATGGAGTGGGTTATGGGGCAGGAGGGACCCTGAGGGGGAGTTATTGGGGCAGGAGGGACCCTGGGGGGTGGGAGCTATGGGGCAGGAAAGGCTGGGGCGGGGGGCGGGAGGGCTCCTCTCCGTGGCAGTGGGGCTGGGGGCAGACCCGCGGGGGGGGTGGGGTTCCCCGCGGCCATGAGGTAGCGCAGGGGGTTCCCCGCGGCCGTGGGGCAGCCCCACGGCAGGGCCTCACCCTGCCCCCCCTCCCCCCACAGACCACCATCATAGCCGTGGAGTTCGACGGAGGCGTCGTCATCGGGGCTGACTCGCGGACCACCACGGGGTGAGCGCCCGTTGCCGGGGGTGTTGCCGGGGGTTCCCCATTGCTAGGGGCTCCCTGTTGTTAGGGGTGTTGCCGGGGGGCTCCCTGTTGCTAGGGGCTCCCCGTTGCCAGGCGCGTTGCCAGGGGCTCCCTGTTGCTAGGGGCTCCCCGTTGCCAGGCGCGTTGCCAGGGGCTCCCTGTTGCTAGGGGCTCCCCGTTGCCAGGGCCGTTGCCAGGGGCTCCCTGTTGCTAGGGGCTCCCCGTTGCCAGGCGCGTTGCCAGGGGCTCCCCGTTGCCAGGGGCTCCCCGTTGCCAGGCGCGTTGCCAGGGGCTCCCCGTTGCCAGGGGCTCCCCGTTGCCAGGCGCGTTGCCAGGGGCTCCCCGTTGCCAGGGGCTCCCCGTTGCCAGGCGCGTTGCCAGGGAGGCTGTCGCCAAGGGAACCCTGACACCAGGGTCACGGCTGGGCGTCCCCCAGCCTTGGAGCTGTCCCGGGGAAAGGGGGGGGGGTGGTTTCCGGAGCCCTCACCGCCGCCATGGCGGTGTCACCGCGTCACCTGTCACCGCCGCAGGTCCTACATCGCCAACCGGGTGACGGACAAGCTGACGCCCATCCACGACCGCATCTTCTGCTGCCGCTCGGGCTCCGCCGCCGACACGCAGGCCGTGGCCGACGCCGTGGCCTACCAGCTGGCCTTCCACAGGTGGGGCGGGGAGGGGGGGGGCGCCGTGGGGCGCGGGGGGGGCCGCCGTGGGGCGCGGGGGGGTGGGGGGGCCCCGCCGTGGGTCTGACCCCCGGCCCCGGCCGCCCCCCAGCATCGAGCTGGACGAGCCGCCGCTGGTGCACACGGCCGCCAGCCTCTTCCAGCAGACCTGCTACCGCTACCGCGAGGAGCTCAGCGCCGGCATCATCGTCGCCGGCTGGGACCGCCGCCGCGGCGGGCAGGTGAGCCCCACGGCCGCCCCACGGCCGCCCCACGGCGGCGGTCCCTGCCCCACGGCGCCGGTCCTCCTGCCCCCACGGCGGCCCTGGGACCTGCTGGGAATGGGGTGACAGTAGGCAGGTGTCCCCCAGCCCTGCCCCACGGCGTCCCCCAGCCCTGCCCCACGGTGTTCTCCAGCCCCACGGCGTCCCGCAGCCCTGCCCACACATCCCCCTGCCCCATGGCATCCCCTGCCCTGCCCCATGGTGTTCTCCTGCCCCACAGTGTCCCCCAGCCCTGCCCCATGGTGTTCTCCTGCCCCACGGCATCCCCCTGCCCACAGGCACCTCCCAGCCCCTTGAGGCCCTGGTGCCCCCCACGTTGCTCCCAGCCCCTCCAGTCCCCCCCCCCCCCACCTGGTGCCTCCCTGCCCCCCACGTTGTTGCCCTGTGCCCCCCACACTGCTCCTCTGGCCCCCGCGGTGCCCCCTCCGCCCCCCACATGGCCCCCCGTGTCCCCCCTGACCCCCGTGTCCCCCCCCCCAGGTGTACGCGGTGCCCATGGGGGGGCTCCTCGTGCGCCAGCCCTTCTCGTGGGCGGCTCCGGCAGCTCCTACGTCTACGGCTTCGTCGACGCCTCCTTCCGGCCCGGCATGAGCCAGCGCAGTGCGAGGACTTCGCCGCCCGCGGTGGGGGCCCCGGCGGCCGGGGGGGGGGCCCAGGCGTCCGGGAGGGGGGGGACAGGGACAAGGGGACCCAGGTGTCTGGGTTGGGGGGGGACGGGAGGGGTAGAGGAAAGGGGACGGGGGACCCAGGTGTCCGGTGGGAGGGGACCCAGGCAGCTGGGGGGGGGTTGTAGGGGGTACGGGGGGGGTTGTAGGGGTCAAGGAGGGGACCCAGGTGTCCCGGGGGGGGTTGTAGGGGGGCACGGAGGGGACCCAGGCATCTGGGGGGGGTTGTAGGGGGGCAAGGAGGGGACCCAGGCATCTGGGGGGGGTTGTAGGGGTCCGGGGGGGTTTGTAGGGGGGCAAGGAGGGGGACCCAGGCATCTGGGGGCGGTTGTAGGGGATGCGGGGGGGGGTTGCAGGGGGGCAAGGTGGGGACCCAGGCGTCTGGGGGGGGGTTGTAGGGGGTGCAAGGGGGAGTTGTAGGGGGGCAAGGAGGGGACCCAGGCGTCCGGGGGGGGTTGTAGGGGTCTAGGAGGGGTTGCAGGGGGGAAAGGAGGGGACCCAGGCGTCCGGGGGGAGTTGTAGGGGGGCAAGGAGGGGACCCAGGCGTCCGGGGGGGTTGTAGGGAGTCAAGGAGGGGACCCAGGCGTCCGGGGGGGGCTGTAGGGGGTGCGGGGCAGGGACCCAAGGCGTCTGGGGGGGGTTGTAGGGGGTGCGGGGCAGGGGCCCAGGCGTCCGGGCCTCACCCCCGCCCTCGCTTGTGTCGCTGCAGCACTGGCGCTGGCCATGGCGCGGGACGGCTCCAGCGGCGGCGTGATCCGGCTGGCGGCGGTGACGGAGCAGGGGGTCGAGCGCCGTGTCCTGGCCGGGCCCCGACCTGCCCGGGGGCGACGGGGGCCCCCCGGCCTGAGGGGGGCGGTGGAGGGTCCGGGGTGGGAGGGCAGGAAGCTGGGGGAGGGAGGGGGGCAATTAATGGCCCCGGCTCGAGGGTCGGCGCCGCTGAGCGGGGCAATAAACGGCACCCACCCACGCTGCCTCCGCTCTCTTGCGCCGCCCGGGGACCCCGGCCCGGACTCCTGGGTCCCCGTTTCCCCCTTCTTCCTCCCCCCCACCCGGACACCAGTGTCCCTTTTTCCTTCTTTTTTGCAGCATCTTGGGGTTCCTTCCATCACCCCTAAGTTTTGGGTTCCCCTGCGCTTTGCTCCCCTGGTTGGGATCCCCTGTCGCACCCCGGACGCCTGCGTCCTTGTGCTTCCCCCCCCCCCCCCAAATATTGGGGTTCCCCCTTCGCTGTCCTGCGCCCTTTCCTGATGGCTGGGTCCTTCTGCCCCTTTTACCCCTGAATATTGGGGTGCCCCTTCCCCCCCTTACCTGGGTCCCTTTTACCCCTTTCCCCTCTCAGGTATTGGGGTTCCCCTTCACCGTCCCTCTCCCGGACGCCTGGGCCCCTTTCCCACCCCTTCTCCCCTCAGGTATTGGGGTTCCCTTCACCGTCCCTCTCTCCCAGATGCCTGGGCCCCTTTTCCCCCCATTTTCCCCCTCAGGTATTGGGGTTCCCCTTCACCGTCCCTCTCTCCCGGACGCCTGGGCCCCTTTCCCGCCCCTTCTCCCTCAGGTATTGGGGTTCCCCTTCACCATCCCTCTCTCCCGGACGCCTGGGCCCCTTTTTCCCCCATTTTCCCCCTCAGGTATTGGGGTTCCCTTTCACTTCCCCCCCCACCGGGGCCCCCTACTCCTTCCCCCTCTCAGTTATTGGGGTTCCCCATCACTATTCCCCCCCCGGATCTCGGGGTCCCCCCTTTTCCCGGACACCTGGGTCCCTTCCCTTCCCCTCCCCCCCCCCACCCACCCCTCAGGCGCTTCGCCCGTGACGTCACCGTCTCCACACGCGGCGCGGGAAAAAAGGGGCGGGAACGGCCGCGCCCTCGCGCCTCGGGCGGGCGGGAGCGCGCGCGCCCCCCCTCCCATCCTCGGTTCCGCAGCGCGCATGCGCCGCGCCGCCGGGGACCCGCCCCCGCCCCCCCTCCCGCGCCAGCGCCTGCGCAGTGCGCCCCGGCGGCGCCGCGCCTGCGCAGTGCGCCTCCTCCTCCTCCTCCTGCCCCCTCCCTCCCTCCCTTCCCCCGGCGCGCGGCCGCGCCTGCGCAGTGCGGTGGGTGGCGGCGCGGGCGCTGTCAGTCGGTGGCGGAGCGGCGGCCGCAGCGGGGGCCGCCCCGGCCCGTTCCCCCCCCCTTCCCCTCCCCATGGGGCCCCGCTGATCCCCCCCCCCCTTTTTATTCCCCTTTCCCCTTCGCCCCCGGCTTCCCCCGTCCCTCCCGCCGCCATGGCGGACCCCGCACCCGCCCCGCAGCCTCGACGACATCGACCTCTCCTCCCTCAGGGTGAGCGGGGTCAAAGGGCGGCGGGGTGGGGGAGGGGAGGGGAGGGGTCAAAGGGCGCGGAGGGGGCGGGCCCCGGGGGGGCAAAGGTCACGGCAGGGACCCCCCCCCCCCTTCCCCCGGAGGCCTCCGAGCCGGGTCGTTCCTCCCTCCGCCCCGGGACTGACGGGTTTTCACCCGGGGTGGCCTCTCCCAGTGCCTCCCAGTATCCCCCGGCTTCCCTACTGGTGAGCCACAATGACCTGTCACCCCACAGGAACCCCCCCGGCCTCCCCCAGTGCCCCCCAGTGCCTCCCAGTATCCCCCAGTATCCTCCTGGCTTCTCTACTGGTGAGCCGGAACGACCTGCCACCCCCCCGGACACCCCCCTGGCCTCCCCCAGTGCCCCCAGTGTCTCCCAGTGCCCCCCAGTATCCCCCAGTGCCCCCCAGTATCCCCCTGGCCTCTTACTGGTGGGCTAGAATGACCTGTCACCACCTGGAGACCCCCCCGGCCTCCCCCAGTGCCTCCCCAGTATCCCCCAGTGCCCCCCTTAGGCCGGTCAGAAAGGCTTCACTCCCTCCCGGTGCCCCCCCCAGCTGGGCAGTGGGGCTGAACCCCCCCCCCGGGGCTCCCCCAGCCCCACACCGGGGTCCCCACGTGTGGGTCCCCCCTAATAAGGGGGGGGGCTTTTGCCCGGGGGTGGGGGCTGCTCTGCCCTTGACCCAGGCTGGAAGTGGGTCACGCTGCGGGGGGGGGGGGGGGGTCCCGGCTCCCCCCCCCAGCGACGCTCCCACTCTGGAGCCGCTGCTCCGGGGCCGGCGGAAATCGGAGCGGCCCGCTTTGCCCAAACTCGCTCCGTTTGGGGCCCAAAACCCCCCCACGTGTTTGCCGGGGGGGGGGGGGGAACCCACCTGCACCCCCCCCCGCACCCCTGCCCCGCTTCCCGGCTGTCCTTGACGCGCGGCGCCGCCCCCCCCTGCCCCCCCCCCCCCCCCGCAGGGCTCCGTAACCCGCTTGGCGGCTCCCAGCGGGCGCCCGGGACGGATGGCAGGACGCGCCGACCGCCTTTCCCGGGGTTATTTATACGCGGGGGGGGGTGGCCCGGACGCCTGGGCTCCCTCTGGGTCCCCTCCGTGACCCCCCCCCCCTTTTTTGTGTGTCCCCCCCCCCCCACGACAGGATCCCGCCGGCATCTTCGAGCTGGTGGAAGTGGTCGGCAACGGGACGTACGGGCAGGTCTATAAGGTGAGGCGGCGGTGACATGCGGTGACACGCGTGTGTGGCCCCCCCCAGCGCCGGGATGGTTGAAGAGGGGCAGCCCGGACGCCTGGGCCCCTTCCTCACATGTGTCGTTCCCCCCCCCAATCCGTGTCCCATCCGTGTCCCCCAGGGCCGGCACGTGAAGACGGGGCAGCTGGCTGCCATCAAGGTCATGGACGTGACAGAGGTGAGCGGGGAGGGGACACGTGTGACGCCGTGGGGGGGGCACACACATGTGGTGCCGGGTGGACACATCCGTGGCGCTAGGTGGGGGACACATGCGTGACACCGTGAGGGGGGGGAAATGCACGCATGATGCCAGGGTGGGGGACACGCGTGTGACGCCGTGGGGACACCACGCATGATGCTGCGGTGGGGGACACACACATGGTGCCCTGGGGACACACGCATGGCACCGTGGGGGGCACATGTGCGATGCTGTGAGGGCACACGCGTGATGCCAGGGTGTGGGACACACGTCACCCCGCGGGGGGGGGGACACATACATGTGTATGTGTGACACCGTGGGGGACGCACACACGTGACACCATGAGACACAGGCGCGTGCACACATGCATGATGTTGTTGGGGTGACACACGCACCCGTGTGACACTGTTGGGGAGACGCACACACGCAATGCCGTGGGGGGACACATGCACCCGGGTGACGCCACAGGGGACACACGCACACGGGTGACACTGTTGGGGGGACACACGTGCACGGGTGACGCTGTGGGGGGCACACGCACCCGGGTGACACTGTTGGGGACACACGCACCTGTGTGATGCTGTTGGGGGGACACATGCACACGGGTGACGCCGCGGGGGGACACACGCAATGCGCGTGACGCTGTTGGGGGGACACATGCACCCGGGTGACACTGTTGGGGGGGACACATGCACCCGGGTGATGCTGTTGGGGGGACACAAACGCGCCCGGGTGATGCTGTTGGGGGACACACGCACATGGATAATGCTGTTGGGGGGACACACGCGCATCTGGGTGACGCTGTTGGGGGGACACACACGGCCGGGTGACACCGCGGGGGGACACACGCGCCCGGGGTGACGCTGTTGGGGGGACACACGCACATGGGTAATGCTGTTGGGGGACACACGCACATGGATAATGCTGTTGGGGGGACACATGCACACGGGTGACATTGTTGGGGGGACACACGCACATGGGTAATGCTGTTGGGGGGACACACGCCACGCCCGGGCGACGCTGTTGGGGGGACACACGCGCATCCGGGGTGACGCTGTTGGGGGGACACACGCGCATGGGTAATGCTGTTGGGGGGACACACGCACGCCCGGGTGACGCTGTTGGGGGGACACACGCGCCCGGGTGACGCCGCGGGGGGACACACGCGCCCGGGTGACACTGTTGGGGGGACACACGTGCCGGGGTGACGCTGTTGGGGGGGACACACGCACATGGGTAATGCTGTTGGGGGGACGCACGCACGCCCGGGTGATGCTGTTGGGGACACACGCGCATCCGGGTGACGCTGCCCGGGTGACACTGCCGCGGCGCGGCGCGGCGGCAGGACGAGGAGGAGGAGATCAAGCAGGAGATCAACATGCTGAAGAAGTACTCGCACCACCGCAACATCGCCACCTACTACGCGCCTTCGTCAAGAAGAGCCCCCCCGGCAACGACGACCAGCTCTGGGTGAGCCGCCGGCCTCCGCGGGGATCCGGGAGCCGGGGGGGGATCCGGGGGGATCCGGGGGGGATGCAGGGACTAAGGGCGGGTTAGGGGGGATTGGGAGGTCCTGGGGGGACCCGGGGGGGATTTGGGGGTCTGAGGGGGGATCTGGGGGAGATCTGGGGCTTTGGGGGGGATCTGGGGGGGATGCAGAGGGCTAAGGGCAGGTTAGGGGGGGATTTGGGGGTCCTATGGGGAATCTAGGGGGAATTTGGGGGTCTGAGGGGGCGATCTGGGGGAGATCTGGGGTTTTGGGGGGGATCCAGGGGTCCAGGGGGGATCCAGAGAAGATGTAGGGAGCTAAGGGAGAATTACAGGGGGGATTTGGGGGTCTGAGAGAGGGTTTGGGGCTTTGGGGGTGATCCGGGTGTCCAGGGGGGATCCAGGAGGGATCTGGAGAGGATGCAGAGAGCTAAAGGAAGATTATAGGGGGATTTGGGGGGTCCAGGGGGGATCCAGGAGGGATCTGGGGGGGGATGCAGGGGGCTAAGGGAGGATTACAGGGGGATTTGGGGGTCCTGAGGGGAACTAGGGGGGGATTTGGGGGTCTGAGGGGGAGATCTGGGGCTTCGGGGTGGATCCGGGGATCCAGGAGGGATCCGGGGGGATGCAGGGGGCTAAGGGAGGATTACGGGGGGATTTGGGGGTCTGAGGGAGGGTTTGGGGGCTTTGGGGTGGATCCAGGGGTCCAGGGGGGATCCAGGAGGGATCTAGGGTGGACGCAGAGAGCTGAGGGAAGACTGGGGGGGGATTTGGGGGTCTGGGGGCAGATCTGGGGATCCAGTGGGGGATCCAGGAGGGATCTGGGGATCCTGGGGGGACTCTAGGAGGGATCCGGGGTGGGCACAGGGAGCTGAGGGAAGACTGGGGGGGATCTGGGGGTCCAGGGGGGGATCCAGGAAGGATCTGGGGGGGATCTCAGAGGGATTTGGGGATCCTGGGAGGGATCCAGCAGGGATTTTTGGGGGGGGGGACGCAGAGGGCTGAGGGAGGATCGGGGGGATTTGGGGGTCCAGGGAGGACGCAGGGGCATCGGGGGGGATCCATGGATCCGTGGTGGATCCGTGGGGATCCGTGGGCAGCGCTGATCCCGTCCCCCCTCCCCGCCAGCTGGTGATGGAGTTCTGCGGCGCCGGATCCGTCACGGACCTGGTGAAGAACACGAAGGGCAACGCGCTGAAGGAGGACTGCATCGCCTACGTGTGCCGGGAGATCCTGCGGGTGAGTGACACGCGTGTCCCCTCGCGCACACGCGTCGCACACGCGTCGCACGCGCATCGCCTACGTGTGCCGGGAGATCCTGCGGGTGAGTGACACGCGTGTCCCCTCGCGCACACGCGTCGCACATGCGTCACAACGCATCGCCTACGTGTGCGGGAGATCCTGCGGGTGAGTGACACGCGTGTCCCGTGGTGCACACGCGTCGCACAGTGTGCCGGGAGATCCTGCGGGTGAGTGACACGCGTGTCCCCTCGCGCACACGCGTCGCACACCCGTCGCACACGCATCGCCTACGTGTGCCGGGAGATCCTGCGGGTGAGTGACACGCGTGTCCCCTTGCGCACACGCGTCGCACACGTGTGCCGGGAGATCCTGCGGGTGACACGCGTGTTCCCTGGCGCACACGCATCACACATACATCGCCTACGTGTGCCGGGAGATCCTGCGGGTGAGTGACACGCGTGTCCCCTCGCGCACACGCGTCGCACACACGTCGCACACGCATCGCCTACGTGTGCCGGGAGATCCTGCAGGTGAGTGACACGCGTGTCCCCTCGCGCACACGCGTCGCACACGCGCCGCACACGCATCGCACACGTGTGCCGGGAGATCCTGCGGGTGACACGCGTGTCCCCTCGCGCACACGCGTCGCACACACCCGTCGCACACGCATCGCCTACGTGTGCCGGGAGAATCCTGCGGGTGAGTGACACACGTGTCCCTTTGCGCACATGCGTCGCACACGCGTCACACGCGCATTGCCTACGTGTGCCGGGAGATCTTGCGGGTGAGTGACACGCGTGTCCCCTCGCGCATACCGCGTCGCACACGTGTGCCGGGAGATCCTGCGGGTGACACGCGTGTCCCCTGGCGCACAAACAGCATCACACATACATCGCCTACGTGTGCCGGGAGATCCTGCGGGTGAGCCCCACGCGTGTCCCGCGGTGCACACGTGTTTGCACACATGGTGAGCACATTGCACACGCATTGCCTACGTGTGCCAGGAGATTCTCTGGGTGAGTGACACGCGTGTCCCGCGGTGTGCATGCGGCGCACACGCGGCACGCGCATTGTACATGCACCACACACATCGCACACGCAGCGCACACGCGTGCCGGGAGGGCCTGCAGGGCAGCGTTGTGCGTGTGCCGTGTCACCTCCCTGTGTGCCCTGCATCGCACGCGTGTTCATGGCATGTGCAGGGTTTGGTACGCACCATGGGCAAGCCGTGTGCGTGGCGTGTGCCTGCTTGACACGCGTGCAGATCCCGGCGTGTGCCGTGTGCGTGCTGTGTGCGTGGTATGCGCCCACCTGATGGGTGCGTGGCGTGTTCCTCGCATGTGTTGGCCATGCGTGTGCATGTTGCTCCCGTGTGGCAGGGTCTGGCTCGTGGTGTGTGCGTGGCGTGTGCGTGTTGGTCACATGTGTTGCTCCTGTGTGCAGGACCCGGTGCATGCCGTGTGCGTGGCGTGTTCCTCACACATGTTGGTCACACGTGTTGCTCCTGTGCGGCAGGACCTGGTGCATGCCGTGTGCGTGGCGTGTTCCTCACACGTGTTGGTCACACGTGTTGCTCCTGTGTGCAGGACCCGGTGCATGCCGTGTGCGTGGCGTGTTCCTCACACGTGTTGGTCACACGTGTTGCTCCTGTGTGCAGGACCCGGTGCATGCCGTGTGCGTGGCGTGTTCCTCACACGTGTTGGTCACACGTGTTGCTCCTGTGTGCAGGACCTGGTGCAAGCCGTGTGCGTGGCGTGTTCCTCACACGTGTTGGTCACACGTGTTGCTCCTGTGCGGCAGGACCTGGTGCATGCCATGTGTGGCGTGTGCATGGCATGTTCCTCATGTGTGTTGGTCACACGTGTGCGTGTTGCTCCCGTGTGGCAGGGCCTGGCTCATGCCGTGTGCGCCGTGTGCATGGCGTGCTGGTCACGTGTGTGTTTGGTCACGCGTGTCACTCCTGTGCGCAGGGCTTGGCTCGTGCTGTGTGCGTGGCGTGTGCGTGGCGTGTGCGTGTTGGTCACACGCGTGCTGGTCACGCGTGTCACTCCTGTGCGGCAGAGCCTGGCTTGTGCTCTGTGCATGCCGTGTGCGTGCCGCGTGCGTGGCATGTACGTGTTGGTCACGCGTGTGTTGGTCACGCGTGTCACTCCTGTGCGCAGGGCCTGGCTCGTGCTGCGTGCATGCTGTGTGCATGGCGTGTGCGTGGTGTGTGCGTGTTGGTCACGCGTATCGCTCCCGTGCGCAGGGCCTGGCTTGTGCCGCGTGCGTGGCGTGTGCGTGGCGGTCACGCGTGTCATTTGTGTGTGGCAGGGCCTGGCTCGTGCTGCGTCCATGCCATGTGCGTGGCGTGTGCGTGGCGTGCTGGTCATACGTGTGCTGGTCACATGTGCATGCTGGTCACGCGTGTCGTTGGCGTGTGGCAGGGCCTGGCACGTGCCGTGCGCGTGGCGTGTGCATGTTGGCCACGCGTGTGTTGGTCACGCGTGTCGTTGGCGTGTGGCAGGGCCTGGCTCGTGCCGCGTGCGTGGCGTGTGCGTGCTGGTCACGCGTGTCGTTGGCGTGTGGCAGGGCCTGGCACGTGGCGTGCACGTGGCATGTGCATGTTGGTCACGCGTGTCGTTGGCGTGTGGCAGGGCCTGGCGCACACTGCACGCGCACAAGGTGATTCACCGCGACATCAAGGGGCCAGAACGTGCTGCTCACCGAGAACGCCGAGGTCAAGCTGGGTGCGTGCGGCGGCCCCCCCCCCCCTCCCAGTGCCCCCCAGTGCTCCCAGTTCCCTCCCAGTGCCCTCCCAGTGCCCTCCCAGTTCCCTCCCAGTGCTCCCAGTTCCTCCCAGTGCCTCCCAGTGCCTCCCAGTGCCCTCCCAGTGCCCTCCCAGTGCTCCCAGTTCCTCTCCAGTGCCCTCCCAGTGCTCCCAGTGCCCTCCCAGTGCTCCCAGTGCCCTCCCAGTTCCCTCCCAGTGCTCCCAGTGCCCTCCCAGTGCTCCCAGTGCCCTCCCAGTGCCTCCCAGTGCTCCCAGTGCCCACCCAGTTCCCTCCCAGTGCTCCCAGTGCCCTCCCAGTGCCCTCCCAGTGCTCCCAGTTCCCTCCCAGTGCTCCCCAGTTCCCTCCCAGTGCCCCTTCCAGTGCTCCCAGTTCCCTCCCAGTGCCCTCCCAGTTCCCTCCCAGTGCTCCCAGCGCGGCCTCCCAGTGCTCCTAGTATGAGCTCCCAGTGCTTCCTGCACAAGCTCCCAGTGCTCCCAGTACGGGCCCCTGGTTTGCTCCCAGGGAGGCACCGGCCCCCCCCCCAAGCTCCCAGTCTGTCCCAGTTTGGCTCTAAACATCCTCTTCGGCTCCCGATCCCCCCCCCCACGTTCCTAGCGCCCCCCCCCAGTGCTCCCAGTGCCCCCAACAGCCCCCCCAGTGCTCCCAGTGCCCCCCAGTTCCCTCCCAGTCCCCTCCCAGCGCCCCCGACAGCCCCCCCAGTGCTCCCAGTGCCCCCCAGTCCCCTCCCAGCGCCCCCGACAGCCCCCCCAGGGCTCCAGTGCCCCCCAGTCCCCTCCCAGCGCCCCCGACAGCCCCCCCAGGGCTCCCAGCGCCCCCCAGTCCCCTCCCAGCGCCCCCGACAGCCCCCCCAGTGCTCCCAGTGCCCCCCAGTCCCCTCCCAGTCCCCTCCCAGTGCCCCAACAGCCCCCCCAGTGCTCCCAGTGCCCCCCAGTCCCCTCCCAGTCCCCTCCCAGCGCCCCCGACAGCCCCCCCAGTGCTCCCAGTGCCCCCCAGTCCCCTCCCAGTGCCCCCGACAGCCCCCCCAGGGCTCCCAGCGCCCCCCAGTCCCCTCCCAGCGCCCCCGACAGCCCCCCCAGGGCTCCCAGTGCCCCCCAGTCCCCTCCCAGTGCCCCCGACAGCCCCCCCAGTGCTCCCAGCGCCCCCCAGTCCCCCCCCAGCGCCCCCCAGTCCCCCCAGCGCCCCCCGGCAGCGGCCCGTGTCGCCCGCAGTGGACTTCGGCGTGAGCGCCCAGCTGGACCGCACCGTGGGCCGCCGCAACACCTTCATCGGCACGCCGTACTGGATGGCGCCCGAGGTGATCGCCTGCGACGAGAACCCCGAGGCCACCTACGACTACCGGGTACCCGCCCGCCTGCGCCCCGGCGGCACGGGGGGGGGCGCCCGGACGCCTGGGGCCCCCCGAAGAAGGGGCGCCCGGACGCCTGGGCCCCGGGGGCAGGGGGGTGGGGGGGGCGCCCGGACGCCTGGGCCCCCCGAAAAAGGGGCGCCCGGATGCCTGGGGCCCCGGGGGCAGGGGGGCGGGGGGGGCGCCTCCGGACGCCTGGGCCCCCCGAAAAAGGGGCGCCCGGACGCCTGGGCCCCGGGGGGCAGGGGGGGTGGGGGGGGGGCGCCCGGACGCCTGGGCCCCCCGAAGAAGGGGCGCCCGGACGCCTGGGCCCCAGGGTGGGGGGGCGGGGGGGCGCCCGGACGCCTGGGCCCCCCCGAAAAAGGGGCGCCCGGACGCCTGGGCCCCGGGGGCAGGGGGGCGGGGGGGGCGCCCGGACGCCTGGGTCCCCCGAAAAAGGGGCGCCCGGACGCCTGGGCCCCAGGGTGGGGGGGGGGCGGGGGGGGCGCCCGGATGCCTGGGCCCCCCGAAAAAAGGGGCGCCCGGACGCCTGGACCCCAGGGTGGGGGGGGTGGGGGGGGCGCCCTGACGCCTGGGCCCCTCGAAAAAGGGGCGCCCGGATGCCTGGGCCCCGGGGGCAGGGGGGTGGGGGGGGGCGCCCGGACGCCTGGGCCCCCCGAAAAAGGGGCGCCCGGACGCCTGGGCCCCGGGGGCAGGGGGGTGGGGGGGGGCGCCCGGACGCCTGGGCCCCCCGAAAAAAGGGGCGCCCAGATGCCTGGGCCCCGGGGGCAGGGGGGCGGGGGGGCGCCCGGACGCCTGGGCCCCCCGAAAAAGGGGCGCCCGGACGCCTGGGCCCCGGGGGCAGGGGGGCGGGGGGGGGCGCCCGGACGCCTGGGTCCCCCGAAAAAGGGGCGCCCGGACGCCTGGGCCCCCAGGGTGGGGGGGCGGGGGGGGCGCCCGGATGCCTGGGCCCCCCGAAAAAGGGGCGCCCGGACGCCTGGACCCCCCGAGAAAGGGGCGCCCGGACGCCTGGGCCCCGGGGGCAGGGGGGCGGGGGGGGGGCGCCCGGACGCCTGGACCCCCCGAGAAAGGGGCGCCCGGACGCCTGGGCCCCAGGGTGGGGGGGCGGGGGGGGCGCCCGGATGCCTGGGCCCCCCGAAAAAGGGGCGCCCGGACGCCTGGACCCCCCGAAAAAGGGGCGCCCGGACGCCTGGGCCCCAGGGTGGGGGGGCGGGGGGGGGCGCCCGGACGCCCTGGGGCCCCCGAAGAAGGGGCGCCCGGACGCCTGGGCCCCGGGGGCAGGGGGGCAGGGGGGGCGCCCAGATGCCTGGGTCCCCCGAAGAAGGGGCGCCCGGATGCCTGGGTCTCGCTGGGGATGGAGGTGGGGGGGGACACCCGGATGCCTGGGCCCCCCAAAAAAGTGGTGCCTGGACGCCTGGCTCCCCCGAAGAGGGGGCACCCAGACGCCTGGGTCCCGCTGGGAATGAGGGTGTGGGGAAGGACACCCGGACGCCTGGGCCCCCCGCCCCCCCCGCCCCCCCCCCGCCCCCCGGTTCACCCGCCGCTTCCCCCCCCCGCAGAGCGACATCTGGTCCCTGGGCATCACGGCGATCGAGATGGCCGAGGGGGCGCCGCGTGAGTCGGGGGGGGTGGCGGGGCCCCGGGCGCCTGGGCCCCTCGGGGGGGGGGACACCCGGACGCCTGGGTCCCTTGGGGGGGGGGAGCGGGGACGCCCGGAAGCCTGGGCCCCTGCGTGGAGGGGGGGGGGGTGGAGCAGGGCTCCCGGACGCCTGGGCCCCTGCAGGGGGGGGGGTGCCGGGGCGGGGGGGTGGAGCGGGGCTCCCGGACGCCTGGGCCCTCTCCCACCGGCCGGTGCCCCCGCAGCGCTCTGCGACATGCACCCCATGCGCGCCCTGTTCCTCATCCCCCGCAACCCCCGCCGCGCCTCAAGTCCAAGAAGTGGTAGGTGGGGGGGGGATCGGGGGGTGCAGGGGCCCCTGGGTGCTGGTGGGGGGACATGGGGGGACATGGGGGGTCCCTGAGTGCAATGGGGGGACCTGGGGGGGTCTCTAGGTGCTTTGGGGGGTAAACAGGGAGACATGGGGGTGCTGTGGGGAGATATGGGTGATCTGGGGGGGTCCTGGGTGCTCTGGGGGGGACATAGGGGGTTCCTAGGTGCTGGTGGGGGGAAATAGGGGGACCTGGGGGGGTCCCTGGGTGCAACGGGGGGACTTGGGGGGCCCTAGGTGCTGGTGGGGGGGAAATAGGAGGACCTGGGGGGTCCCTGGGTGCTCTGGGGGGTAAATAGGGGGACGTGGGGCTGCTATGGGGGGACATGGGTGCTCTGGGGGGGTCCTGGGTGCTCTGGGGGGTGAATGGGGGGACCTGGGGGGTCTCTGGGTGCAATGGGTTGTGAATGGGGGGACATGGGGGGTCCTGGGTGCCAGTGGGGGGGACGTGGGGGTCCCTGGGTGCTCTGGGGGGTAAACAGGGGGACATGGGGTGCTATGGGGGGACATGGGTGCTCTGGGGGGGTCCTGGGTGCTCTGGGGGTGAATGGGGGGACCTGGGGGGGCCCTGGATGCTCTGGGGGGACATGGAGGTCCCTAAGTGCTGGTGGGGGGGAAACAGGGGACCTGGGGGGGTCTCTGGGTGCTCTGGGGGGTAAATAGGGGGACATGGGGGTGCTCTGGGGGGACGTGGGTGCTCTGGGGGGTGAATGGGGGGACCTGGGGGGTCCCTGGGTGCAATGGGGTGTGAATGAGGGGACATGGGGGGTCCCTAGATGCTGGTGAGGGGAAATAGGGGGACCTGGGGGGTCCTGGGGTGCTTGGGGGGTAAACAGGGGGACATGGGGGTGCTATGGGGGGACATGGGTGTTCTGGGGGGTCCTGGGTGCTCTGGGGGGTGAATGGGGGGACCTGGGGGGTCCCTGGGTGCAATGGGGGTGAATGGGGGGGCATGGGGGGTCCCTGGATGCTGGTGAGGGGAAATAGGGGGACATGGGGGTGCTCTGGGGGGTCCTGGGTGCTCTGGGGGGTGAATGGGGGGACATGGGGGGCCCCTGGATGCAACGGGGGGACTTGGGGGGGCCCTTGGGTGCCGAGGAAGGAAAATGGGGGGGGGGGGGACCTGGGGGTCCCTGGGTGCTGTGGGGGGAGAAGAGGGGGAACGGGGGCCCCCGGTGTGTGTCCCCCCCCCCCCCCATGACGCGGGGGGACGCGGCTGCCGTGCCCCCCCCGCCCCCAGGTCGAAGAAGTTTGTGGACTTCGTGGAGACGTGTCTGATCAAGGCGTACACGAGCCGCCCGGGCACCGAGCAGCTGCTCAAGGCGCCCTTCATCCGCGAGCAGCCCACGGAGCGGCAGGTGCGCGTGCAGCTGCGCGACCACATCGACCGCTCCCGCAAGCGCCGCGGCGAGAAAGGTGCGCCGACACGCCTGCGACACGCCTGCGGCACGCGTGTGACACACATGGGGACACACATGGGGACACGCGGGGGGACGCGGGGGCAGGTGCGCGTGCAGCTGCGCGACCACATCGACCGCTCCCGCAAGCGCCGCGGCGAGAAAGGTGCGCTGACACGCGGGGGACACGCCTGCGACACGCGTGTGACACGCATGGGGACACACATGGGGACACGCGGGGGGACGCGGGGGCGGGTGCGCGTGCAGCTGCGCGACCACATCGACCGCTCCCGCAAGCGCCGCGGCGAGAAAGGTGTGCTGACACGCCTGCGACACGCCTGCGACACGCCTGCGACACGCGTGTGACACGCATGGGGACACACATGGGGACACGCGGGGGGACGCGGGGGCAGGTGCGCGTGCAGCTGCGCGACCACATCGACCGCTCCCGCAAGCGCCGCGGCGAGAAAGGTGCGCCGACACGCGGGGGACACGCCTGCGACACGCGTGTGACACGCATGGGGACACACATGGGGACACGCGGGGGGGACACGTGGGGGGACGCGGGGGCAGGTGCGCGTGCAGCTGCGCGACCACATCGACCGCTCCCGCAAGCGCCGCGGCGAGAAAGGTGCGGCACGCATGGGACACGCCTGCGACACGTGTGTGACACGCATGGGGACACACATGGGGACACGCGGGGGGGACACGTGGGGGGACGCGGGGGGCGGCGGGTGCGCGTGCAGCTGCGTGACCACATCGACCGCTCCCGCAAGCGCCGCGGCGAGAAAGGTGCGGCACGCCTGCGACACGCCTGCGACACGCGTGTGACACGCATGGGGACACACATGGGGACACGCGGGGGGGACACGTGGGGGGACGCGGGGGCAGGTGCGCGTGCAGCTGCGCGACCACATCGACCACTCCCGCAAGCGCCGCGGCGAGAAAGGTGCGCCGACACGCGGGGGACACGCCTGCGGCACGCGTGTGACACGCATGGGGACACACATGGGGACACGCGGGGGGGACACGTGGGGGGACGCGGGGGCGGGTGCGCGTGCAGCTGCGCGACCACATCGACCGCTCCCGCAAGCGCCGCGGCGAGAAAGGTGCGCCGACACGCCTGCGACACGTGTGACACAAGTGACACGCGTGTGACATGCCTGGCACACGCATGTGACATGGGAAGGGGGGGCCAGGGACATCCCTGACCCCCCCGTCCCCCCTTCTAGACGAGACAGAGTACGAGTACAGCGGCAGCGAGGAGGAGGACGACGGCCGCGGGGAGGAAGGGGAGCCCAGGTGGGGGCGGGGCCTGCCTGGGGTGGGCGGGGCTAGATGGGGTGGGTGGGGGCTGGTCAAGAGGGTGGGGTCAGCCCCCAGGGGTGGGGCCTGGAGAGAGGGGGTGGAGCTGTGGCCTCAAGGGGTGGGGCTTGGATAAGGGGGTGGAGCCTGTTGGCTGTGGGTGGGGCTGTTGTGCTGAGGGGTGGGGCCAAGTGGGGGGTGGGGCCTCCAGGCAGGGGGCCGGGCAGTGATTGGTCACTGCCTTGGGTTAAACAATAGGGTCAGACAGGTGGAAGGGGTGGGGCTAAGGCCCTGGGGGTGGAGCCTGAGGTGGAGTGGGTGGGGCTAAGGAATGAGAGTGGGGTCTGAGAGGTGGAGTGGGTGGAGCCCAAGGGGTGGGTGGAGCCAGTGGGGGGAAGGGGCTGGGTTTGGGAGGGGGTGGGGCCTGAGAGGTGGAGTGGGTGGGGCCTGGGGCTTGGGGGTGGGGCCTGGGAGGGGTGGGTGGAGCCAAGGGGAGCGGGAGCTATATTTGGGGAGGGGGGGCAGGGCCTGAGACGTGGGGTGGGTGGGAGCAAGGGGCTTGGGGGTGGGGCCAAGTGCTTGGGGGTGGGGCTTGGACTATGGGGGTGGTGCCTGGGCGTGTGGGCGGGGCCAACAACGCCCCGCCCCCTCCGCCCCGCCCAGCTCGCTGCTGGCGGTGCCGGGGGAGTCGACGCTGCGGCGGGAGTTCCTGCGGCTGCAGCAGGAGAACAAGGCCCGCCCCCCCGAGGTGGCCCCGCCCCCGGCCCCGCCCCCCGGCCCCGCCCAGGTGCAGCACCTGCTGCTCCAGCGCCAGCTCCGCCTGCAGCAGCAGCGGGACGAGAGGCGCCGCCTCGAGGAGGTGGGTCCGGGCGCCTGGGCCCGGCCTGGGATGGGGTGGGGTGGGATGGGGGGGGGCGTCCGGACGCCTGGGCCCAGCATTGGGGGGGCGTGTCTGGATGCCTGGGCCCGGCATGGGATGGGGTGGGGGGTGCCCGGACGCCTGGGCCCGGCTTGGGATGGGGGGGGGGCGCCCGGACGCCTGGGCCCGGCTTGGGATGGGATGGGGGGTGCCTGGATGCCTGGGCCCAGTCTGGGATGAGGGGGGCACCTGGATGGCTGGGTCCAGCCTGGGATGGGATGGGCGGGGCGCCCGGATGCCTGGGCCTGGCATGGGATGGGGAGGGGTGGGGGGCGCCCGGACACCTGGGCCCAGTCTGGGATGGGGGGGGGTGCCCGGATAGCTGGGCCCGGCATGGGATGGGGGGGGCGCCCGGACGCCTGGGCCCGGCTTGGGATGGGATGGGGGGGGCGCCCGGACGCCTGGGCCCGGCTTGGGATGGGATGGGGGGGGTGCCCAGACGCCTGGGTCCAGCATGGGATGGGGGGGGGCACCCGGACGCCTGGGCTCGGCATGGGATGAGGTGGGGGGGGCGCCCGGACGCCTGGGTCCCTCAGTGGGGGGGAGAGGGGCGGATCGGGGGCACCCGGACGCCTGGGTCCCCCTGACGCCGTGTCCCCCCCCCCTGCCCCCCCTGGCAGCAGCAGCGGCGGGAGCGGGAGCAGCGGCGCCGGGAAGACCTGCAGGCCCTGCGGCGCGAGGAGGAGCGGCGCCAGGCCGAGCGCGAGCAGGTGGGCCCGGACGCCTGGGCCCCGCGGGGGGGTTGGGGGGGGCCGCCCGGACGCCTGGGTCCCCCGCTCACCCCCCCCCCCCCATCCCGTTCCAGGAATTCATCCGGCACAAGCTGGAGGAGGAGCAGCGGCAGCTCGAGATCCTCCAGCAGCAGCTGCTGCAGGAACAGGCCCTGCTGCTGGTGCGTGGCCCCGCCCCCACGCGTGGCCCCGCCCCCTTATGGCCACACCCCCTGCTGCTAGCTCCACCCACTGCCCTTGGCCACACCCACATGGGGAAAGGGGAGGGCTTCGGGGAGACACCAGGCGCCTGGGATCTTCTCTGGGTTGTTTTGGGAGCACGTGGGGGGTCCTGGATCGTCCTGGGTTGGGAGCGGGGAGCGGCCCGGACGCCTGGGCCCCTCCCGGATGCCTGGGCCCCTTCCCGGACACCTGGGCTCTTCCCCAGATGCCTGAATCCCTCTTTGAACCCCTAAATCCCTCCCCGGATGCCTGGGTCCCCTCTGGGTTCTCCCAGGAGCACGTGGGGGGTCCTGGATCGTGGGAGTGGGATGTTCCTGCCCGGACGCCTGGGTTCCCCCCCGGATGCCTGGGTCCCCCCCGAACACGTGGGTCCCTCCTGGACACCTGGATCCCCCTGGACACCTGGGCCCCCCCGGACGCCTGGGCTCCTCTCTGGATGCCTGGGTCCCCCCCACCGGATGCCTGGATCCCTCCTTGGACCCCTTGATCCTTCCCCGGGTGCTTGGGTCCCTCCCGGACGCCTGGGTCCCCTCTGGGTTCTCCCGGGAGCATGTGGGGGGGTCCTGGATCGTGCTGGGAGTGGAGTTCCCCCCCGGCTGCCTGGGTCCCCGCCGGACGCCTGGGCCCCGCGGCTTCTCCGGCAGGAGTACAAGCGGAAGCAGCTGGAGGAGCAGCGGCAGTCGGAGCGGCTGCAGCGGCAGCTCCAGCAGGAACACGCCTACCTCAAGTCCCTGCAGCAGCAGCAGCAGCTGCCGCCGCCCGACGCCGGACGCCTGGGCCCCCGCGGCAGGGGGGGCGCCGCCGCCGAGGCCCCCGCCTGGGCCCGCGAGGTGAGCCCGGACGCCTGGGCCCCGCGGGGGGGGGGGGCGGGGACCCCGGACGCCTGGGTCCCCTATGGACAGGGCTGACAGAGTCCCGGACGCCTGGGCCCCCTTCCCAGATACCTGGGTTCCCTGTGGGTGGGGGTTATGGGGCCCCCGGATGCCTGGGCCCCTCCATGGGTGGGTGTTATGGGCCCCCCGGACGCCTGGGCCCCTCCATGGGTGGGTGTTATGGGACCCCCGGACGCCTGGGCCCCCCGTGGGTGGGTGTTATGGGCCCCCCGGACGCCTGGGCCCCCCGTGGGTGGGTGTTATGGGCCCCCCGGACGCCTGGGCCCCCCGTGGGCGGGGCGTGACGGCCCCCCGGACGCCTGGGCCCCCTCCCCGCAGGCGGAGGAGCGCCCGCGGCTGCCCCGGCCGAGCTCCCCGGCGGCTCCGGCCAAGGCGCCGGCGACGACGGCAGCGACGACGACGGATCCTCCGGCCGCGACGGCGCAGACGCCCCCCATGCAGCGGCCCGTGGAGCCCCAGGAGGGGCCGCACAAGGTGGGCGGGGCCTGGGTGGTGGGGGCGGGGCCAGGGGGCGGGGCCTCCGCTGACCCCGCCTCCTCCTTCCTCCCCAGAGCCACGTGGCTCATCGGGTGCCGCTGAAGGCGGCGGCGGCGGCGGCGGCGGCGGCGGCTGCGGTGCCGCGTTCGCAGTCGCTGCAGGAGCAGCCGGGCCGGGCCCTGGCCGCCGCCGTCACCGCCGCCACCGTCACCGTCATCGTCCCCCCGCCGGCCGCCGCCGCCCCCCGGCCCGTCCTGCGCCAGAACTCGGACCCCACGTCGGAGGCCCCCGAGGGGCCTTGGCTGCGGCGGCCGCCCGAGGCGCCGCCCAAGGTGAGCGCCCGGACGCCTGGGCCCCGGCCCTCGCCGCCGCCTTCCTCGCTCCCCCCCTTCCTCTTCCTCCCTCCTTCCCGCAGGTGCCGCAGCGCACGGCCTCCATCGCCACCGCCCTCAACGCCGCCGCCGCCGCCGCCGCCCGGCCAGCCCACGCCGTGCGCGCCAGGTGAGGACGCCGCCGCCGCCGCCGGACGTGCGGGGTTGGGGACGCGCGGGGACGTGGCGCGCGCTGACCCCTTCGGCTCTCGCCCCGCAGCAACCCCGACCTGCGGCGCAGCGACCCCACGTGGGAGCCGGGGGCTGACGGCCGCCCCCAGGCCGGGTCCCTGGAGCGCAACCGGCTCGGAGGTGGGACGGGGGACGCGGGTGACGCGAGGGGGATGGCGGGGACACGGGTGACACGAGGGGGACGGTGGGGAGAGGGGACACGGGGGGACGTTGTCCTCCCTCCCCTCGTTCTGCTCGTCTCCAGGGGGCTCGTGGTGGGGACATAAGGACAAGGAAGACGTGGGGGGGACGCAGGGACAGGGGAGAGACGGTGGCCGGGACGGGGCAGCGAGGGATGGGGGGAAACGGGGACACAGCAGGGAAAATAGTGTGACGTGGGACACAGGGGGACACGGGAAGGGACAGTGAGACCATGGAGGGGGGCCTTGGGGACACACGGAGGGACACGGGGACACGTGAGGGATGTGGGACACAGGGGGACACGGGGACCCATGGAGGGACACGGGATGGGATGGGGGGGACACAGGGGGACACACGCAGGGACATGGGACACGGGATGTGGGGAGGGACCTGGGGGGACACAATGGGGCCATTAAGGACACGCAGAGGGACGTGGGGACACCGGGAGGGACAAAGGGGGATGTTGGGGGGGGGGGACATGGGGACACGGGGGGGGGGGACAGCGGGACCCGGCAGCTCTGCCCTCACCCGGCCCCTGCCCAGGCGCGACGCGACGCGACGGCTCCCCCCTGCTGCCCCCCGCCGGCCCCCCCCGGGGCGACGACCGACGACGACCCCCGGTGAGTGCGGGGGCCCAGGCGTCCGGGGGGGCCCAGGAGTCTGGGAGGGGCCCAGGCGTCCGGGAGGGGCCCAGGCGTCCGGGCCAGAGCGGGGCAGGGGGCAACCGGGCACCTGCAGCAAGGAGCCCAGGCGTCCGGGTGCCCTGAGGGGGCCCAGGCGTCCGGGAGGGGCCCAGGCGTCTGGGCTGGAGCGGGGCAGGGGGCAACCGGGCACCTGCAGCAAGGAGCTCAGGCATCCCAAAGGGGCCCAGGCGTCCGGGGGACCCTGGGAGCCCCGGGAGGGACCCAGGCATCTGGGTGCCCCAGCGGGGCCCAGGCATCCAGGGGAACCCAGGTGTCCGGGGGGGCCCAAGCGTTTGGGGGGTCCCAGGCGTCCGGGGGAGCCCAGGTGTCCGGGGAGGCCCAGGCGTGTGGGAGGGCCCAGGCATTCGGGAGGGCCCAGGCGTCCGGGGAGGCCCAGGCGTCCGGGGGAGCCCAGGTGTCCGGGGGGGCCCAGGCGTCCGGGAGGGCCCAGGCGTCCGGGGGGGGGGGCCCAGGCGTCTGGGGGAGCCCAGGCATCCGGGGGGGGCCCAGGCATGTGGGAGGGCCCAGGTGTCCGGGGGAGCCCAGGTGTCCGGGAGGGCCCAGGCATCCGGGAGGGCCCAGGCGTCTGGGGGGGGGGGCCCAGGCGTCCGGGGGGGCCCAGGCGTCCGGGGGGGGGCCCAGGCGTCCGGGGGGGGGGCCCAGGCGTGCGGCGCCCTGACGGCGGCGGCGCCCCCAGAACCTGCTGCTGGTGCGGGAGCGCCCCGAGGAGGCACCGCGGCCCCTGACCAAGGCCATGGACTACTCGTCGTCCAGCGAGGACGGGGACGGGGACAGCAGCGAGGACGAGGGCGACGCCGGGGCCGGCGGCTCCGCCGAGGGCGGCAGGTGGGACGGGGATGGGGACGGGGACACGAATTTGGGGATGGGGATGCAGGGACACATCAGGGATTGGGATGGGGACGTGAATTTGGGGGTCAGGGATGGGGGCACAGGCAGGGACACGTTGGGGACAGGGATAGGGACATGAATTTGGGGATGGGGACAGGCATGGGGACACAGGGACACATCGGGGATGGGGACACCAATTTGGGCATGGGGATGCGGATGGGGACAAGGGAACGGGGGCAGGGACAGGGTTGGGGACATAAGGATGGGGAGAAAGGATCAGGCGTGGGGACATGGTCAGGGACACATCATTGGGGACAGCAATGGGGATGGGGACATGAATTTGGGGAAGGGGACGCGATCGGGGACACGTAGCTGGGGATGGGGACAAGGGAATGGGGACAGGGTTGGGGACATGGGGACAGGGCTGGAGGCACCTAGTTGGGGTTGGGGGCTTGGGGACAGGGACAGGGATGGGGACACGTAGTTGGGGACAGGGATACGGGGACAGGGATTTGGGCTTGGGATCGGGGATGGGGACAGGAACGTGTCATCGGGGACAGGGATGGGGACAGGGGCTCGGGGAAGGGGACACGTTGGGGATGGATGGGGACAGGGTGATGGAGACACGTAGTTTGGGATGGAGATGGAGAGAACAGGATGGGGACAGGGGAGCGCGCTTGGGTCCCCCCCGATTACGCCGCGTCCCCGTCCCTGTCCCCATCCCCGTGTCCCCCCCCCCCCCCCCAGGCCGCGTGACGGGGACACGGACAGCGTCACCACCATGGTGGTGCACGAGGTGGACGAGGCGGCGGGCGGCAGCGGCTCCGAGAGCTCCTACGGCGGCGAGGGCACCCTGCCGGCCGCGCGGGTACGGCGCCGGGGACGCCGGGGGGGACATCGGGGGGGGGGACACCGGGGGGGGGGGGACGCGGGGACGCCCTGACGCCGGGTCCCCGCGTCCCCAGGCGCCCGAGGAGGAGCGGGGCCGCCCGCCCGCCGACGCCAACGGCTACACCAACCTCCCCGACGTGGTGCAGCCCAGCCACGAGCCCCCCGCGCCCGGCAAGGAGCCCCCCGACGTGAGCGCCGGGGACACGGGGGGACATGGGGGACGTGGGGACATGGGGGGGACGTGGGGACACGGGGGGGCACAGGGACGTGGGGACCCCGGCAAGGAGCCCCCCGACGTGAGCGCTGCGGGGACGCGGGGGGACATGGGGGACGTGGGGACATGGGGGGGACGTGGGGACACAGGGGGGACACAGGGACGTGGGGACCCCGGCAAGGAGCCCTCCGACGTGAGCGCTGCGGGGACGCGGGGGGACATGGGGGACGTGGGGACATGGGGGGGACGTGGGGACACGGGGGGGGGCACAGGGACGTGGGGACCCCGGCAAGGAGCCCCCCGACGTGAGCGCCGGGGACATGGGGGGACACGGGGGACGTGGGGACATGGGGGGGACGTGGGGACACAGGGGGGACACAGGGACGTGGGGACCCCGGCAAGGAGCCCCCCGACGTGAGCGCCGGGGACGCGGGGGGACACGGGGACATGGGGGGGACGTGGGGACACAAGGGGGACACAGGGACGTGGGGACCCCGGCAAGGAGCCCTCCGACGTGAGCGCTGCGGGGACACGGGGGGACGTGGGGACACAGGGGGGATGTGGGGACCCCGGCAAGGAGCCCCCCGACGTGAGCGCTGTGGGGACACGGGGGGACACGGGGGGGACATGGGGACCCCGGCAAGGAGCCCCCCGATGTGAGCACCGGGGACACGGGGACACGTGGACACGGGGGACACAGGGACGTGGGAAGGACATGGGGACACGGGACATGGGGGGGACACGGGGACCCCAGCAAGGAGCCCCCCGACATGAGCGCCGTGAGGACACAGGGGGACGTGGGGACACAGGGGGGACACAGGGTCATGGGGACACAGGGACCTGGTCAAGGAGCCCCCCAACGTGAGCACAGGGACACAGGGGGACATGGGGACACAGGAGGGACATAGGGACACAGGGACCCCGACATGGAGCTCCCCAACATGAGCGTGGGGACACGAGGGGACACGGGGATGTGGAGAGGGACACGGGGACATGAGAAGGGCACGGGGACATGAGGACAAGGGAGGGACATGGGGACACGGGAAGGACACGAGGACCCCGACACGGAGCCCCCCCAACATGAGCGTGGGGACACGGGGAGACACGGGGCTGTGGGGAGGGACATGGGGACATGAGAAGGACATGAGGACATGGGGACATGGGAGGGACATGGGGGGGACATGGGAGGGGACATGGGGACCCCAACATGGAGCCCCATGATGTCAGCACGGGGACGTGGGGGGACATGGGGGGACATGGGGACATGGGGACACAGGAGGGACACGGGGACACGGGAAGGACACAGGGACCCCGACACGGAGCCCCCCAACATGAGTGTGGGGACATGAGGGGACACAGGGACATTGGGGGGACATGGGAAGAACATGGGAACACAGGGGGGACACGGGGACATGGGAGGGGACACGGGGAGGACATGAGGACACGGGAAGGACACGGGGACCCCGACACGGAGCCCCCCAACGTGAGCTGGGGGGATAAGAGGGGGGACGTGGGGAACAGGAGCACGCGGGGCCCCCGCGCGGGGGTCCGTGACGCGAGGCGTGTGACGCGTGGCACGTGACGCGTGACACGCGTGTCCCCGCAGTACCCGCCGCGGGGGCTGCCCAAGGCGCCCGGCAAGACGTCCTTCTCCGTGTTCGTGGACCTGGGGCTCTACCAGGGCGCCGCCTCGGCCGACGCCGGCCCCGGTGAGGCCCCCGGCACGCGCGGCGCGGGGCCCTGTGGCGTGGCCCCATGGCATGCGTTATACCCACGGCGTGTCCCCATAGTGTGTCTCTATGCCGTGTCCCCATAGCGTGTCCCTATAGTGTGTCCCCGCGGCGTGTCCCCGTGGCATGCGTTATACCCATGGTGTGTCCCCACAGTGTGTCCCCATAGCATGTCCCCACGGCGTGTCCCCATGGCATGCGTTATACCCACGGCGTGTCACTGTAGGATGTCCCCATAGCGCGTCCCCATAGCGTGCACTATACCCGTGGTGTGTCCTCATGGCATGTCCCCATGGCGTGTCCCCGTGGCATGCGTTATACCCACGGCGTGTCACTGTAGGATGTCCCCATGGCGCGTCCCCATAGCGTGCACTATACCCGTGGTGTGTCCCCATAGCATGTCCCCATGGCGTGGCCCCATGGCATGCACTATACCCATGGCGTGTCCCCATGGCGCGTCCCCATGGCGCGTCCCCATGGCGTGTCCCCATGGCGCGTCCCCATAGCGTGCACTATACCCGTGGCGTGTCCCCATAGCATGTCCCCATAGCGTGTCCCCATGGCATGCACTATACCCATGGCGTGTCCCCATAGCACATCCCCATGGCGTGTCCCCATGGCGCGTCCCCATAGCGTGCACTATACCCGTGGTGTGTCCTCATGGCATGTCCCCATGGCGTGGCCCCATAGCACATCCCCATGGTGTGTCCCCATGGCGCGTCCCCATAGCGTGCACTATACCCATGGCGTGTCCCCATAGCACATCCCCATGGCGTGTCCCCGTGGCATGCGTTATACCCATGGCGTGTCCCCATAGCTTGTCCCTATAGCATGTCCCCATAGCGTGTCCCCTTAGTGTGTCCTCATGGCATGTCCCCATGGCGTGTCCCCGTGGCATGCACTATACCCATGGTGTGTCCCCATAGCGTGTCCCTATGCCGTGTCCCCACGGCGTGTCCCCTTAGTGTGTCCTCATGGCATTTCCCCATGGCGTGTTCTCGTGGCATGCACTATACCCATGGCGTGTCCCCATAGCGTGTCCCTATGCCGTGTCCCCATAGCGTGTCCCCTTAGTGTGTCCTCATGGCATGTCCCCATAGCGTGTCCCCGTGGCATGCACTATACCCATGGTGTGTCCCCATAGTGTGTCCCTATGCCGTGTCCCCACGGCGTGTCCCCTTAGTGTGTCCTCATGGCATGTCCCCACGGCGTGTCCCCGTGGCATGCGTTATACCCACGGCGTGTCCCCATAGCGTGTCCCTATGCCGTGTCCCCATGGCGTGTCCCTATAGTGTGTCCCCGTGGCGTGTCCCCGTGGCATGCGTTATACCCATGGTGTGTCCCCACAGTGTGTCCCCATAGCATGTCCCCACGGCGTGTCCCCAGGGCATGCGTTATACCCACAGCGTGTCCCCATAGCGTGTCCCTATAGCATGTCCCCATAGCATGCACTATACCCATGGCGGGTCCCCATAGTGTGTCCCCATAGCATGTCCCCACGGCATGTCCCCATGGCATGTGTTATACCCATGGCGTGTCCCCATGGCATGTTCCCATGGCGTGTCCCCGTGGCATGCGTTATACCCACAGCATCTCCCTATAGTGTGTCCCCATGGTGTGTCCCCATAACATGTCCCCATGGTGTGTCCCCATAGTGTGTCCCCATAGCATGTCCCCATAGCGTGTCCCTATAACATGTCCCCATGGCATGCACTATACCCATGGCATGTCCCTATAGTGTGTCCTCATGGCATGTCCCCATGGTGTGTCCCCATAGCGTGTCCCCATAGCATGCAGTATACCCATAGCATGTCCTCATGGCGTGTCCCCGTGGCATGCGTTATACCCATGGTGTGTCCCCATAGTGTGTCCCTATAGCGTGTCCCCGCGGCGTGTCCCCTTAGTGTGTCCTCATGGTATGTCCCCATGGCATGTCCCCATGGCATGCACTATACCCATGGAGTGTCCCCATAGTGTGTCCCTATAGCGTGTCCCCATAGCGTGTCCCCATAGTGTGTCCTCATGGTATGTCCCCATGGCATGTCCCCATGGCATGCGCTATACCCATGGTGTGTCCCCATAGTGTGTCCCTATAGCGTGTCCCCGCGGTGTGTCCCCTTAGTGTGTCCTCATGGTATGTCCCCATGGCATGTCCCCATGGCATGCACTATACCCATGGAGTGTCCCCATAGTGTGTCCCTATGGCGTGTCCCCATAGCATGTCCCCATAGCGTGCACTATACCCATAGCATGTTCTCATGGCGTGTCCCCATGGCATGCGCTATACCCATGGCGTGTCCCTATACTGTGTCCCCATGGCGTGTCCCCATAGCGTGTCCCTTTAGTGTGTCCTCATAGCATGTCCCCGTGGCACGCGCTATACCCATAGCGTGTCCCCATAGCGTGTCCCCATAGCGTGTCACCATGGCACGCACTATACCCATTGTGTGTCCCTACAGTGTGTCCCCATGGTGCGTCCCCACGGTGTGTGCTATGGCCATGGCGTGTCCCCATGGCGTGTCCCCATGGCGTGTCCCCATAGCGTGTCACCATAGCATGTCCCCATGGCGTGTCCCTATAGCGTGTCCCCATGGCGTGTCCCTATAGCATGTCACCATAGCATGTCCCCATAGCGTGTCCCCATGGCACGTCCCTGTAGCGTGTCCCCATAGCGTGTCCCCATAGCGTGTCACCATAGCGTGTCCCCATAGCATGTCCCCATGGTGTGTCCCCATAGTGTGTCCTTATAGCGTGTCACCATAGCGTGTCCCCATAGCACGTCCCCATGGTGTGTTTCCATAGTGTGTCCTTATAGCGTGTCCCCACAGCGTGTCCCCATAGCACGTCCCCATGGTGTGTCCCCATAGTGTGTCCTTATAGCGTGTCACCATAGCGTGTCCCCATAGCACGTCCCCATGGTGTGTTTCCATAGTGTGTCCTTATAGCGTGTCCCCACAGCGTGTCCCCATAGCACGTCCCCATGGTGTGTCCCCATAGTGTGTCCTTATAGCGTGTCCCCATAGCGTGTCCCCATAGCATGTCCCCATGGTGTGTCCCCATAGTGTGTCCTTATAGCGTGTCCCCATAGCGTGTCCCCATGGCATGTTCCTGTGATGTCCGCTATGTCCGTAGCGTGTCCCCACAGCGCGTCCCCATAGCAGCTCACCTGTAGTGTGCCCACAGCGGGTCCCAGTAACGTGTCCCCACGGTGTGACGCGTGACCATAGCGTGTGCCCCACGCCCACGAGGCATCCCCATGGCCTGACACGTGCCCGTAGTGTGTGCCCCATGGTGTGTCCCCACGGTGCGAAGCGTGCCCGTAGCGTGCGCCCCACACCCACAAGGCATCCCCACGGCATGATGCGTGTCCATAGCGTGTGCCCCACGCCCACGAGGCATCCCCACGGCGTGACGCGTGTCCATAGCGTGTGCCCCACACCCACGACACGTCCCCACAGTGCAACGCGTGCCCGTAGCGTGTGCCCCACGCCCACGACGCGTCCCCACGGCGCAGCATATGCCCGTAGCGTGTGCCCCACGCCCACGAGGCGTCCCCACGGCGCAGCATGTGTCCACAGCGTGTGCCCCACGCCCACGACATGTCCCCACGGCGTGACGCGTGCCCATAGCGTGTGCCCCACGCCCATGACACGTCCCCACGGCGCAGCATATGCCCATAGCGTGTGCCCCACGCCCACGACGCGTCCCCACGGTGTGATGCGTGCCCGTAGCGTGTGCCCCACGCCCACGACGTCCCCGCGGCACGGCGGCAGGCGCGCAGGCAGCCGTGCCGGGCGGTCGGTCGGCCCGGTCGGCCGGTCGGTGACGCGTGCGCTTGGCGTGTCCGCAGGGCGGGCGGGCGAGGCGGCGGGGCGGCTGGCGGCGCTGCGCCTCGAGGGCCGCAAGGGCTCCGTGGTGAACGTGAACCCCGCGAACCCCCGGCCCCACAGCGACGCCCCCGAGATCCGCAAGTACAAGAAGCGCTTCAACTCCGAGATCCTCTGCGCCGCCCTCTGGGGTGAGCCGACACGCCGCGACACGCCGCGACACGCTGTGGGCAAGCGTGTTCCCACGGGGGCACGCGTCTCCGGGCGTGTTCACGCGTGTGTCCGGGCGCGTTCGGGCGCGCCGATCCGTCCCCTCCGCGCCGCTGTGCCCCTGCACTCGTGCACCCCCCCCCCCCCCCGCTACCGTCACGCGTGTCCCCGCGCTCACGTGTGCGGTCGCGTGTCCCCCACGCTCCCCCCATGACCTGTGTCGATGCATCCCGTGGCACATGGCACGTGCGTGTCCCCCTGCTCCCGTGCGCCCCGTGACGCGCGCCCGCGTGTCCCCATGCTCATGCGTGCCCTCATGGTGCGTCACGTGTCCTCACACTCCTACGCGCCCCATGACCCGGTGCCCATGTGCCCCACACATGCACACGGACTGACATGCACACACATGTCGCGTGTCTTCATGTTCCTACGCACCCCATGACCTGGTGCCCATGTGCCCCACACTGCCACACGCACTCTGTCACATGCACACGCGTGTTGCATGTCCTCACGCTCCTATGCGTCCCTCGACCCGGTGCCCATGTGCCCCCGATGCACACACACGCGTGTCATGTGTCCTCATGCTGCTATGCACCCCATGACCCGATACCCATGTGCCCCACGCTGCCCCACGCACCCTGACACACGCATGTGTGTTGCATGTCCTCGTGCTCCTATGCACCCCTCAACCTGGTGCCCATGTGCCCCATGCGCACTGATGTGCACACACGTGTGTCGTATGTTTTCATGCTGCTATGCACCCCATGACCCGATACCCATGTGCCCCACACATGCGCACACACACACACACGTGTGTCATGTGTTCTCATGCTCCTACGCACCCCATGACCCGATACCCGTGTGCCCCACGCTGCCACACGCACACACGTGTCCCCACGCCCTCCATGTGCCCACGCTCTCCGCGGTCACACCGGCGCTGCCCCGACCCACGCGTGCACAGAGGCGTGTGCGTGGCATGCGCAAGGCATGTGCGTGGCGTGTGGAGGCGTGTGCTGAGGCATGTGCGAGGCGTGTGCGTGGCGTGTGCGAGGCGTGTGGAGGCGTGTGCTGGCGTGTGCGTGGCGTGTGCGAGGCGTGTGCTGGCGTGTGCTGAGGCGTGTGCTGAGGCGTGTGCGAGGCGTGTGCTGAGGCGTGTGCTGAGGCGTGTGCTGAGGCGTGTGCTGAGGCGTGTGCGCGGCAGGCGTGAACCTGCTGGTGGGCACCGAGACGGGGCTGCTGCTGCTCGACCGCTCGGGGCAGGGCAAAGTCTACGGCCTCATCGCGCGCCGCCGCTTCCAGCAGATGGACGTGCTCGAGGGCCTCAACCTGCTCACCACCATCTCCGGTGAGGCCCCCTGCCCCACACCTGCCCCATGGCGCCCCACACCTGCCCCACAACTGCCCCACGCGGCCCCACCGTGCCCCACAACTGCCCCACGGCACCCCACCGCTGCCCCACAGCGCCCCACAACCACCCCGTGCAGCCCCACGGCACCTCACACAGCCCCACACGTCTCCACAACTGCCCCATATGGCCCCGCAGCACCCCACAACCTCCCTATGCAGCCCCACACAGCCCCACCGCCCCCACACAGTGCCCCACACTGCCCCACGGAACCATGCACAGCCCCATGGCCACCCCACAGGTTCCTATGCAGCCCCACATGGCCCTAAGCAGCCCCATGGCTGCCCCACAGGCCCCAAAGCAGCCGCACAGGCCTCTACACAGCCACCCTACAGGGCCTTAGGCAGCCCCACAGCTGTCCTGCACGGCCCCACAGCCACCCCACAGGACCCTAAGCAGCCTCACAGAACCCTACACAGCCCCACAGCTGCCCCACATGGCCCTAAGCAGCCCCACGGCCACCCTACAGGGCCCTACACAGCCCCACAGCCCCCCTACAGGCCCTTATGCAGCCCCACGGCCACCCCACAGAGCCCTAGGCAGCCCCACAGGCCCCTACGCAGCCCCCCAGCTGCCCTACGCAGCCCCCGGCCCCCCAGCCCGACCCCTTCAGCGCTCCTGGGCCGCCCCAGCCCCACATCAGCCTGCTCATTTGGGGGGGGGGGGGGCCGGGGGGCGGCCACCCCCCTGCCCCATTGATTCCGTGGGGCGCAGGGAAGCGGAACAAGCTGCGCGTCTACTACCTGTCGTGGCTGCGCAACAAGATCCTGCGCAACGACCCCGAGGTGGAGAAGAAGCAGGGCTGGACCACGGTGGGCGACATGGAGGGCTGCGTGCACTACCGCGTGGGTAAGGGGCCGCCCCACGGCGCCATGGGGTGGGGTGGGGGGGCGGCTCGGTGGGGCCGCCGTGGGGCTGAGGCGGGTCCCCCCCCCTACGGCCTCCGCAGTGAAGTACGAGCGGATCAAGTTCCTGGTGATCGCCCTGCGCAGCTCCGTGGAGGTCTACGCCTGGGCCCCCAAGCCCTACCACAAGTTCATGGCCTTTAAGGTATGTGGGGGGGACGCCGTGGGGCTGAGGGACCCCAGTGTCCCCGCCGTGGGGCTCCCCACTGTGGGGCTCCCCGCCATGGGGCTCCCCAACGTGGGGTTGCGATGCCCTTGGCGTGGAGCTCATGGGACTTCCATGGGTCATTGGGGACCTTGCTGTGGGTCTGGGGGTGTCCGTGGGTCTGGGGGTGTCTGTGGGGCCCCTGTGGGGTCCCCGAGGCCGCCGTGGGTCACCTCGGCCCCCCCCCACAGTCCTTCGGGGACCTGCCCCACCGGCCGCTGCTGGTGGAGCTGACGGTGGAAGAGGGGCAGCGGCTCAAGGTGATCTACGGCTCCGGCGCCGGCTTCCACGCCATCGACGTCGACTCGGGCAACACCTACGACGTCTACGTCCCCGTGCACGTGAGCGGGGACACGCGTGGGGCAGGGGACACGCGTGTGGGGCAGGGGGACACGCGTGTGGGGCAGGGGAGATGCTGGAGCTGCAGCTTCCACGCCATTGACTTGGACAACACCTACGTCCCCATGAGCGGGGACACGTGTGTGGGCAGGGACACGCGTGGCAGGGGACACTGGGGGGGGGGGGGGGAGACGCTCTGTCACCCACCGTCTCCCCCCAGAGCCAGGTGACATGGCACACGGGGAGGGGGGACACGGGGAGGGAGGACACGCAGGGGACACGGAGCTACCCCATGGCCCTGCAGATCCAGAGCCAGGTGACACCACACGTGCGGGACACGTGAGTGGCACATGAGGGACACGTGTGACACGGAGCCACCCTCGATGTCCCGTTCCCCCCCCCCCCCGGCCGTGTCCCCGCAGATCCAGAGCCAGGTGACGCCGCACGCCATCATCTTCCTGCCGGAGACGGCGGGGCTGGAGATGCTGCTGTGCTACGAGGACGAGGGCGTCTACGTCAACACCTACGGGCGCATCACCAAGGACGTGGTGCTGCAGTGGGGCGAGACCCCCACCTCCGTGGGTGAGCGGGGGCCGCGCAGGGGTTGGGGGGGGCAGCCCGGACGCCTGGGCCCCGCTGACGTCCCCTCCTGCTGTCCCCGCAGCGTACATCTGCTCCAACCAGATCATGGGCTGGGGCGAGAAGGCCATCGAGATCCGCTCGGTGGAGACGGGTCACCTCGACGGCGTCTTCATGCACAAGCGGGCGCAGCGGCTCAAGTTCCTCTGCGAGCGCAACGACAAGGTGGGGCCGGGGGACACGGGGTGGGGACAGCGGGGACACGGGGACAGCGGGGACATTGGGGGGGACAGTGAGGACATGGGGCACATGGGACGTGGTGACTTGGGACATGGAGATGTGGAGGACATGGACACAAGGACATGGGGGCACCCAGCTGGGGACAGCAGGGACATGGGACATGGGGGCACATGGGACGTGGGGGGCACATGAGACGGGGGGGGACACAGACACCAGGACATGGGGCACACGACATGGGGCCAGCTCAGGGGTTCAGGGACAACGGGGACATGGGACACTCGGATGTGGAGGACACGGACACGGGGCACACGAGGACTGGGGACAGCAGGGATGGGGGGGTGGGGACACGGGGCACATGGGGATGTGGTGGACACGGCATGGGGACAGCAGGGACAACAGGGATGTGGGGGGGGGTGGCAGGGGCACGGAGGGACATGGGGATGTGGGGAATATGGGGGGGGGGACAGTGGGGACCCCCCGTGTCACTGCTGACCCTGTGTCTCGTGTCCTTGCTGTCTTGTGTCCATGTCCCCGTGTCCCATGTCCCCCCGTGTCCTATGTCCCCCAATGTCCCTCCATCTCTCTCATGTCCGTGTCCCCCATTGTCCCATGTCCTTCCATGTCCCTCCATGTCCCCCCATCCCCATGTCCCGTGTTCCATGTCGCATCTCCCCCCTGTCCCCGTGCCCCCATGTCCATGTCCTGTGTCCCGTGTCCCCCCATGTCCCTTGTGTCCCCATGTCCCCTGTGTCCCATGTCCATGTCCCCATGTCCGTGTCCTGTGTCCCCCCATGTCCCCATGTCCCCGTGTCCCCCCGTGTCCCCATGTCCCCCCCATCCCCGTGTCCCCCCATGTCCCCTATGTCCCATGTCCCCCGTGTCCCCATGTCCATGTCCCATGTCCCCCCCGTCCCCGTGTCCCCCGTGTCCCCCCGTGTCCCCGCAGGTCTTCTTCGCCTCCGTGCGCTCCGGCGGCAGCAGCCAGGTTTATTTCATGACGCTCAACCGCAACTGCGTCATGAACTGGTGACGGCCACGGCCACGCCCCCGCCGGGGGGAGCCACGCCCCCTCCCCGCGGGCCACGCCCCCCGGGCCCCACCCCTCCTGCTGCTCTCCGAGGGGAGGGGCGGGAAGAAGAGCCGTTTCCGCGGTGACGGCGTTTTGACTGACAGGCTGAAGCCCCGCCCTGGCTTTGCTCATGCCCCGCCCCCCTCGCTGCTGAACCCGGGACCGCCCCCTTCCCCCCCCCCCAACAACACCCCGCTGTGGGGCAGCTCCTGCTGTGGGTCCCCCCCCCTCGCCATGGGGCAGCTCCCACCGTGGGTCCCCCCCATTGCCGTGGGGCAGCTCCTGCCATGGGGCAGGTCCCATTCTGGGTCCCCCTTGCTGTGGGGCAGCTCCCGCCATGGGTCCCCCCCCCCCCTCATCACCGTGGGGCAGCTCCTGTCATGGGGCAGGTCCCATTCTGGGTCCCCCTTGCCATGGGGCAGCTCCCACCATGGGTGTCCCCCCCCAACCCTTGCTGTGGGGCAGCTCCCGCTGTGGGTCGCCCCCCCCCCCGCTTGCCATGGGGCAGCTGCTGCTGTGGGGCAGGTCCCACAATGGGTGTCCCCCCCTCCCTTGCTGTGGGGCAGTTCCCACTCTGGGTCCCCCTTGCTGTGGGGCAGCTCCCACCATGGGTCCCCCCCCATCGCCATGGGGCAGCTGCTGCTGTGGGGCAGGTCCCGCTATGGGGCTGGGGCCCTCTGAGACCCTCCCCACCGTGGGGCAGCTCCCACCGTGGCTCCCCCCCCTCGCCATGGGGCAGCTGCTGCTGTGGGGCAGGTCCCGCTCTGGGTCCCCCCCCCCTCGCCATGGGGCAGTTCCCGCCGTGGGGCAGCTCCCGCCGTGGGTCCCGCCTCTCTGTATATTTTGCTTTAATTATTTTGTAACGAGACTCGTTAACGAAGCACTTTATGGCCCCGGGGCCGTGGGGCGCCCCACGGTGTTGGGGGCGGGGCGGGGGGAGGGAGGGGGCGGAGCCCGGAGGGGGGCGGAGCCTCGCCGTGGGGCGGAGCCCGGGGCCACCCCACCCCCACCCCCCACCGTGGCCTTGAGACTCCTGTAATAAAGCACCAAACCGGGTCTTGCCCCTCCCCCCCCTCGATCGCCTCGCCGGACGCCTGGGCCCCCTGGGGGGGGGAGGGGGGAGATTCTCCGGGGGCTCCTATAGGGCTGTGCTGGGGGGGGGGGGGATTCTCCGGGGGCTCCTATAGGGCTGTGCTGGGGGGGGGGGGGATTCTCCGGGGGCTCCTATAGGGCTGTGCTGGGGGGGGGGGGATTCTCCGGGGGCTCCTATAGGGCTGTGCTGGGGGGGGGGAATTCTCCGGGGGCTCCTATAGGGCTGTGCTGGGGGGGGGGGGGATTCTCCGGGGGCTCCTATAGGGCTGTGCTGGGGGGGGGGGGGATTCTCCGGGGGCTCCTATAGGGCTGTGCTGGGGGGGGGGGGATTCTCCGGGGGCTCCTATAGGGCTGTGCCGGGGGGGGGGGATTCTCCGGGGGCTCCTATAGGGCTGTGCGGGGGGGGGGGACACATTCTCAGGCTGGGGGGGCGCATGGGGGGGGGCACGGGGGGGCAGGGGGCGTGCGAGGGACATGGGGGGGCGTGGGGGGGGCACGAGGAGCACCCAATGCCACCATGGGGGGGGGGGACACTGGAGCCACCGCAAGGGGCACAACGGAGCCACCATGGGGGGGGGAACCGGAGCCACTGGGGGGGGGGCACAAGCCACCATGGAAAGGATGTTGGAGCCACTATGGGGGGGACATGAGAGCCACCACGATGGGGACACCGGAGCCACCATGGGAGGGATGTCGGAGCCACCGTGGCGGGGACACCAGAGCCACTACGATGGGGACACTAGGGCCACCGCAAGGTGGTCAAAAGAGCCACCACGAGGGGGGGACACGAGCCACCACAAAAGGGATGTCGGAGCCACTAAGGGGGTGACACCAGAGCCACCAGGAGAGGGGTGTTGGAGCCACTATGGGGGGGGGACACCGGAGCCGCCGGGGGGGGGTGTGGGACATGAGAGCCATCATGAGATGGTCAAAAGAGCCACCACGAGGGGGGGACACGAGCCACCACAAAAGGGATGTTGGAGTCACTACGGGGGGGGACACCGGAGCCACCATGGGAGGGATGTTGGAGCCACTATGGGGGTGGAAACCAGAGCCACCACGATGGGGACACCAGAGCCACCACGAGGTGGTCAAAAGAGCCACCACAAGGAGGGACACCAGAGCCACCAGGAGAGGGGTGTTGGAGCCACTATGGGGGGGGACACTGGTGTCACCACGATGGGGACACCAGAGCCACCAGGAGAGGGATGTTGGAGCCACTATAGGGGGGGACACTGGAGCCACCACGATGGGGACACCAGAGCCACCATGAGGAGGGACAACAGAGCCACCAGGAGAGGGGTGTTGGAGCCACTATGGGGGGGGACACTGGTGTCACCACGATGGGGACACCAGAGCCACCACGATGGGGACACTGGAGCCACCATGGGAGGGATGTTGGAGCCACTATGGGGGGGGGACATGAAAGCCACCATGGGGGGGGACGGATGGACGTGAGAGCCACCACGAGGTGGTCAAAAGAGCCACCACAAGAGCCACCAGGAGAGGGATGTTGGAGCCACTATAGGGGGGGACACTGGAGCCACCACGATGGGGACACCAGAGCCACCATGAGGAGGGACAACAGAGCCACCAGGAGAGGGGTGTTGGAGCCACTATGGGGGGGGACACCAGAGCCACCATGGGAGGGATGTTGGAGCCACTATGGGGGGGGGACACCAGAGCCACCACGAGGTGGTCAAAAGAGCCACCACGAGGGGGGGGGACACGAGCCACCACAAAAGGGATGTCAGAGCCACTATGGGGGTGACACCAGAGCCACCAGGAGAGGGGTGTTGGAGCCACTACGGGGAGGGACACTGGAGTCACCACGATGGGGACACCAGAGCCACCAGGAGAGGGATGTTGGAGCCACTATAGGGGGGACACCGGAGCCACCACGGGAAGGATTTCGGAGCCACTATGGGGGGGACACCGGAGCCACCACAGGAGGGATGTCGGAGCCACCGTTGGGGGACGGGGGGGGGGACACGAGAGCCACCACGAGGCGGTCAAAAGAGCCACCACGACGTGGGGACACCGGAGCCACCATGGAAGAGACGTTGGAGCCACCACAAAGTGGGGGGGGGGGGACCCAGGCGTCCGAGCTCAAACCCCACATCCCACCCCCGAGGGACCCAGGCGTCCGGGCCGCCGCCGCCGCCGCCGCCACCTCCTCGCGGTGACATCGCGCCCAGTGGGGGGGGTTGGGGGGTGTCACCGCGGTTGTGTCCCCCCCACCTCCCCGCGGGGCCGGCGCTAGGCGCTGAGGAAGAACTTCCTGTAGTACTTGTTCATCTGCTCGAGGAAGATGAAGGTGAGGACGGTGTGGGGGCCCAGGCGGGCGTAGTACGGCGTGAAGCCCTTCCAGAGGCTGAAGAAGCCCTCGTAGCGCACCACCTTGGCCAGCACGTCCTGCGGGGGGGGGCGCGGGGTGACCCCAAATCCGGCGACACCCCCCCCCCCCCGGATCCCCCTCCCTCCCCGCACGCGCACGCGCGGCGCCGCCGCCGCTCACCAGCCCGTTGCGATACTCCGGCTTCCCGTCGATCATGCGCATGTTCTGCACCCTGGGCGAGGAAGAGGAGGGCGGCGCCGTGACGGGGGGGCCGTGACGGGGGGGGGGCGGCGTGTCCCCCCCCCCCCCCCCGGCGTCCCCCCGGCACCCACCGGGTCTTGGCGATGTCCACGGGCATGGAGGCGGCCGTGGTCACCAGCCCGCTGATCATGCTGGCGCAGAAGTGGCAGAGGACGTCGTCGCGGAAGTAGCCTGCGCCGGGAGACGGGGGGCGGCGGGTCAGCGGCGGCCGGGCCGCGACGGAGCCGCGACGGAGCCGACGGAGCCACGACGGAGGTGACGGGGCCGCGACAGAGCCACGATGGAGCCAACAGGGCCACGATGGAGCCAATGGGGCCGCGACGGAGCCGACACGGAGCCGCCAGGGCCGCGACGCTAGAGCCACAAAGCTGCAGCCATGGCACCACCAAAGCCGCAATGCCGGAGCCGCGATGCTGCCGGAGCCGCGACGCCGCCAGAGCCGCGACGCTGCCAGACGCGATGCCACCGGAGCCGCAACGCTGCCGGAGTTGCAATGTTGCTGGACGCGACGCCACCGGAGCCACAACTCCGCTGGACACAACGCCACCGGAGCTGTGCCACTGCCAGAGCCGCGATGCCACTGGAGCCGCGACGCTGCCGGAGCCGCGATGCTGCCGGACATGATGCCGCCAGAGCCACAATGCTGCTGGAGCCGCGACACTGCCGGCTACGCTGCCACCGGAGCCGCGACTCCGCCGGATGCAACGCCACCAGAGCTGCGATGCTGCCAGAGCCGTGACGCTCCTGAACGCTGATGCTGCCGGACGCAATGCCGCCGGAGCCGCGACGCCACCAGACACGACGCCACCGGAGCCGCGACGCTGCCGGAGCCGCGATGCTGCTGGATACGACGCCACCGGAGCCGCGACTCCGCCGGACGCAACGCCACCGGAGCCGCGCCGCTGCCAGAGCCGCGCCGCTGCTGGACGCGCCGCTGCCGGACGCAACGCCGCCGGAGCCGCGCCGCCGCCGGAAGCGGGACTCACCGGAGTCGAGCAGGAACTGCTTGGACTGCGAGTAGGAGGCGAGCTGGGCGGCGTTGACCACCACCGCCCGGGCCATGGTGGGCAGGCAGCCCTGCGGCGAGAGCGTCAGCGTGACCCACGGCGCCACCCACAGCATGGCACGACCCACGGCACGACCCACGGCGCGACCCGACCCATGGCGCGACCCACGGCAGCGCAGGGACGTCCCGGGGCCCCGTGGTGCGACCCATGGCGGCATGGGGACATCCCGGGGCCCCCACATCCCCGCAGCGTGACCCACGGCAGCGTGGGGATATGTCCTGGGACCCCACGGTGCGACCCACAGCAGCACAGGGACACCCAGGGCTCCCCACGTCCCCACGGCGTGACCCACCGCAGCACAGGGACACCCAGGACCCCCATGTCCCCATGGTGCGACCCACCGCAGCACAGGGACACCCAGGACCCCCATGTCCCCACGGTGCGACCCACAGCAGCACAGGGACACCCAGGGCTCCCCACGTCCCCACGGCGTGACCCACCGCAGCACAGGGACACCCAGGACCCCCACGTCCCCATGGTGCGACCCACGGCAGTGTGGGGATGTCCCAGGACCCCCATGTCCCCACAGCGCGACCCACAGCAGCGCAGGGACACCCAGGACCCCCATGTCCCCACGGCACGACCCACAGTGGCGCGGGGACACCCAGGACCCCCCATGTCCCCACGGCGCGACCCACGGCGGTGTGGGGACACCCAGGGCCCCCCACGCCCCCACGGCGCGACCCACAGCGGTGCAGGGACACCCAGGACCCCCACGTCCCCACGGCACGACCCACCGCAGCACAGGGACGTCCCAGGACCCCCCACGTCCCCACGGCGCGACCCGCGGCGGCGCGGGGGCCGCGGCGGCGCCCTACCCGCCACAGCGTGGGCACCCCTTCCTCCCGCGTTATCCGCAGCAGGGCGTCGAAGACGTTGCGGTAGCCGCGCCGCTCGCCCGGGGGCAGCCTGGGGGGGGGACGACGGGGACACAAGAGGGGCAGGTGGCAGCGGCGGAGGAGGCCGCGGGGCCGTCACTGCCGCCCCGGGGGCCGCGCTGGCCTCACCTGCCGTCGGCCGTCATGCGGATGAGCGCCACCTCGGCCGGGGTGCCCACGAAGGCGCCGGTGGCGCCGGCCGTCATGCCGATGAGGGCTTTGGTGAGGAAGGCGGGCGGCGTGCCGTCGGCGCCCGTCAGCCGCTCGAACAGCACCGTGTAGATGCCCAGGCGCGTGGTGGTGTAGGTGGCCTGGCGCAGGAGCCCCGCCGAAAGCCTGCGTGTCCCCCCCCCCCAAAACACCGGGGACAGGGCGAGGGTGACGCTGAGCCGGCGGCCCCCGCGCTGTCCCCGTGTCCCCCCCCCTCCCCGCCACGCCGCCTACCCGGTGTAGATGCCGCGCAGGCCCTCGCGCCGCAGGATGCTGCCCACGGCGTGCAGGCTCGTCTTGTACTCGCGCGTCTTGGCGCCTTCGCCGCTCAGCTGCATGCGGTTCTTCACCAGGTCGAGGGGCTGCACGAAGACCGTGGCGCCCATGCTGCGGGCAGGCAGCAGCGGCGGCTCCAGCGGCCGGCCCGGAGCCGCTCCGGCCGCCCCCCCCTTCCCCTCCCACCACCCCGGGGGGTGTTTTTGGGGGGGGGCAGGGAGGGGAGGGGGATGGGTTTTTTTTTTCTTGGGAAGGGACCCTGCAAGGGATCCGGCCCCGCGGAGCTGCCAGGCCGCCGGCCTCGAGGCGGCTGCAGGGAAAAAGGGGTTGGGGTCTCGGGGAGAGGTACGTGGCGGGGGGGGGGAGGTTGGGGGGGGTCCTGAGGAGGTCTCTGAGGGGGGTTGGGGGGGTCCTGGAGGGATCATGGGGGTCCCCAAGGGGGCTGGGGGGTCCCTGAGGGGGCTGGGGGGGCCCTAAAGGGATCATGGGGGGCCCTGAGGGGGTTGGGGGGGCCCTAAAGGGATCGTGGGGTCCCCAAGGGGGTTGGGGGGGTCCTGGAGGGATTGTGGGGGTCCCAGAAGGGGCTGTGGGGCCCTGAGAGGACTGTGGGGGTCCCTGAGGTGGCTGGGAGGGGGGGCCGCAAGGGGGTTTGGGGGAAGGACTGAGAGATCTGTGTGGGTCTCTAAGGGGTCTGGGGGTGGTGCTGGTGGGTCTGGGGGGGGTCCCGAGGGGTCTGTGTAGGTCCCCAAAGGGGCTGGGGGGGCCCTGGGGATTCATGGGGGGCCCCAAGTGCCCTGGGGGGGGGGCTGGGGGGGCTCCCAGAGGGGCTGGGGGGGCCCTGGGGGTTCATGGGGGGGCCCCAAGTGCCCTGGGGGGGGTCTGTGGGGGCCCTGAGGGGTCTGTGCAGCTCCCCAGAGGGGCTGGGGGGGGTCCCGAGGGGTCGCGGGGGGTTCTGAGGGGTCCCGGGGGTCCGTGAGGGTCCCGGGGGGCGGCGGGGGGGGGGTCGCGGCGGGTCGCTCACCCGGCCAGGCCGCCGAAGAGGAACTTGACGGACTTGGGGGAGGTTTTGGGCTTCTCGGCCGCCGGCGACGCCGCCATCTCGGCTGGTGCCGCTACCGGGGCCGGGGCCGGTACCGAGGCCGAGGCCGAGGCCAAGACCGGGGTCGGTCCGATCCGGTGCGGCCGCCCGGCACCAAGGTGACTCCGGGGCGGGAGGGGGGAGGGGGGGGAGACGGCGGCGGCGGGGGAGGGAGGGAGGGGGGAGGAGGGAGCTGCGCGCGCAGCCGCGCCCCCCCCCCTTGGCCGCACTGCGCCTGCGCGCGGCGCCTGCGCCTGAGCGAGGCCGCGGGGGGCGGGGCCGGGAGACCGCGCATGCGCGCGCGCTCGAACACCCCCCCCCCCCAGCCGGCCGCCTATTGGCGCGCGGCGGTTTTGGCGGGAAGCGCCGCCGGTGACGTGAGGGGGGGGACGGGGGGGGAGGGGCCGGTCCTGGGGTACCGCGGAGTAACAGCCCCGAGGAGGAGGAGGAGTACCGTGGAGTAACACCCCACAGGAGGGCCAGAGTGCCACCCCCGAGGAGGAGTACCACAGAGTAACACCCCACAGGAGGGCCAGAGTGCCACCCCCGAGGAAGAGTACCACAGAGTAACACCCCACAGGAGGGTCAGAGTGCCACCCCTGAGAAGAAGTACCATGGAGTAACAGCCCCGAGGAGGAGTACCACGGAGTAACACCCCACAGGAGGGCCAGAGTGCCACCCCCAAGGAGGAGTACCGTGGAGTAACACCCCACAGGAGGGTCAGAGTGCCACCCCCGAGGAGGAGTACCACAGAGTAACACCCTTGGACGGGGGGGGGGGGCAGAGCAACACCTCCGAGGAGTACCATGGAGTAACAGTCCTGAGGAGAAGTGCCACAGCATAACGCTCTTCAGGAGTACTACAGAGCAACACCCCCAAGGAGGAGTACCACAGAGTACTGCTGCTGAGGAGGAGTACCACAGAGTACCGCCACTGAGGAGGAGTACCCCAAAGTACTGCCGCTGAAGAAGAGTAGTGCAGAGTACCACCACTGATGAGTACTGCGGAGTACTGCCACTGAGGAGTACTGTGGAGTACTGCTGCTGAGGAGTACTGCGGAGTACCGCCGCTGAGGAGTACCACCACAGAGCAGCACCCCCCGGGGGCACCACAGGGCACCACCCCAGAGCAGGAGTACCACCTCAAAGTGCACTGCAGAGTACCGCCCCTGGCCAGAAGCACCACAAAATACCACCTCTGATGAGAATAGCACCCAAGTACCACAGAGTACCACCCCGAGGAGGTGTGCCACAAAGGACCAGGAAGTACCGCCCCTGAGGAGGAGTACCACCCAAGTACCGCCCCCAAGGAGGAGTACCACCCAAGCACCACCCAAGTACCGCCCCCAAGGAGAAGTACCACCCAAGTACCGTCCAAGTACCGCCCAAGTACTGCCCCCAAGGAGAAGTACCGCCCAAGTACTGCTCAAGTACCACCCCCAAGGAGGATTACCGCCCAAGTACCACTCAAGTACCACCCCCCAAGGAGAAGTACCGCCCAAGTACTGCCCCCAGGGAGGAGTACCACCCAAGTACCACCCAAATACCACCCCCAAGGAGGAGTACCGCCCAAGTACTGCTCAAGTACCACCCCTAAGGAGAAGTACCGCCCAAGTACTGCTCAAGTACCACCCCCAGGGAGAAGTACCGCCCACGTACCGCTCAAGTACCACCCCCAGGGAGAAGTACCGCCCAAGTACTGCTCAAGTACCACCCCTAAGGAGAAGTACCGCCCAAGTACCACTCAAGTACCACCCCCAGGGAGAAGTACCGCCCAAGTACTGCTCAAGTACCACCCCTAAGGAGAAGTACCGCCCAAGTACTGCTCAAGTACCACCCCCAGGGAGAAGTACCGCCCAAGTACTGCTCAAGTACCACCCCCAGGGAGAAGTACCACCCAAGTACCGCTCAAGTACCACCCCTAAGGAGAAGTACCGCCCAAGTACTGCTCAAGTACCACCCCCAGGGAGAAGTACCGCCCCCAGGGAGGAGTACCGCCGAGTACCGTCCCGGGGAGGAGCACCCCAGCACCCCCCCCCCCACGAGGAGCACCCCCAAACGCTCGCCCTGGAGCCCAGGTACCGCCCGAGCGCCGCCCTGGGGAAGTACCGTCGGAGGTACCGGGCGGGGGGGGGGGGGGCCGGGGTCGCCCCCCGTGCGAGGGTCCCTCAGCCCTGTGATGGGGGGCGGGGGGGGGAACGAGGCCAGGCCGGACCCGGCCACCTCGTGCGCTGCCCCCCCTCCCCAACCCCAACCCCCCAGAGCGGGCCCAGGCGTCCGGGGCGGAGCACGGCTCCTCCTCCTCCTCCTCCTCCTCTTCCTCTCGCGAGAGCGCCCAGCCATGTCGCGGGGAGGAAGGGTGTAAACACAGAGACCCCCCCCCTTCCCCCTGCCCCCCTCCCCCCCAAAATAACCCCACCTGGGCACGGGGGGCACGCGGCTGCCCCATGGGCCGGCGCTGAGCCCCACACGTGTCCCCCCACCACCACCACCACCATCACCACCAGGTAAGGCTGGAGAGGGGGCGCCCGGACACCTGGGCCCCCTGGTGCGAGGTGGGGGGGGGGGCTGCCCGGACGCCTGGGCCCCTTGGCATGGTGGGGTGGAGGGGTGGGGGGAGGAAAGGGGAGGAGGGGGGCAGATTTTGCCTGGTGCTTATCGGGGGTGAGGTGGGGTGCGTCCCCCGCGGCCGGCGCGCCGTGACACGCCGCGTCACGCCAAGCCGGGTCACGCCAAGCCGGGTCACGCCAAGCCGGGTCGCACGTGTGTCCTTCTCCCCCCCGACCCCGATCCCGATCCCGACCCGGACGCCTGGGTCCCCCCGTTATCAGGGCACGAGCCCAGGCGTCCGGGACGGACCTGACCCGCATCCCCCCGTCCCCGTCCCCACCCGCCGTCTTTCCAGGTCGTCGCCGTCTCCGCCATGCGGCCGGGCCCCGTCGCCCTCGTGACGGCCGCCGCCGCGCTGCTGCTGCTGCCCGCCGGGGCCTACATCCAGGCGGTGAGCGGGGGCGTTTCGGGGGGGGATTCGGGGGGATTCGGGGGCCGTTTCGGGGCGCTCGCTGACGCCGCTGCCCTCTCCCGCCAGGTGCTGGACCGCAACGCCACCATGGAGTTCTCGGACCTGCCGGCGCTCTTCGGCGCGCCGCTGCCTCGCGAAGGCCTCCTGGTAGGTTGGTCGCTCCCGGACGCCTGGGTCCCCCCCGGGGTGGGGGGCGGGGGCCGAGCCCCGGACGCCTGGGTCCCCTCCGGCGGGTCCCGACGCGTCTCGTTGCCACCGCAGGGCTTCGTGGTGGAGGCTCGGCCCAGCAACGCCTGCCGGCCCATCGCGGCGCCGCCGCCCGGCGCCAACGGCAGCGTCTTCATCGCCCTCGTGCGCCGCTACGACTGCGACTTCGACGTCAAGGTGGGGACGGGGACGGGGCGGGACGTGGCGGAGGGGCCCAGGCGTCCCCCGCTGACCCACCGCCGCTCCCTCCCTCCCGCGCGCAGGTGCTGCACGCGCAGCAGGCCGGCTTCGGCGCCGCCGTGGTGCACAACGTGGACTCGGAGAAGCTGCTCAACATGGTGTGGAACGACGGTGAGCGGCAGCCGGGGCCGGGCCGGGCCACGCGGCGGCTCCCACGGACGCGGCTTCCGCTCGCCTGGTGGCCACGGATCCGTCACGGCTCCGTGGTGGCCCCGTTGTGGCCCTGTCATGGCTCCACAACAGCTCCATTGTGGCTCCACCGTGGCCATCGTGGCCTCGTCATGGCTGCGGTGGCCTGTCACGGCTCCTTCATGGCTCCATCATGGCCATCGTGGCCGTTGCGTCTCCGTCATGGCCTTTGTGGCCCTGTCGCGGCTCCGTTGTGGCCATCATGGCCCGTCGTGGCTCATCGTGGCCATCATGGCCCCGTCGTGGCTCATCGTGGCCATCATGGCCCCGTCGTGGCTCTGTCATGGTCTTCGCGGCCTCGTCATGGCTGTCGCGGTTCAGTTATGGCCCCCTTGTGACTGTCGTGGCCCCATGGTGGCCGTCACGGCCCTGTCGTGGCTGTCGTGGTGGCTGTTGTGGCCGTCATGGCACCATGGTGGCCATCGTGGCCCTGTGGTGGCCGTCATGCCCCCGTGGTGGCCATTGGGGCTGTTGTGGCCCCGTGGCGGCCGTTGTGGCACCGTCATGGCCCCATGGTGGCCCCGTGGTGGCCGTCGTGGCCCCGCGGCGGCCGTGGCTGAGGCGGCTCTCGTTGCAGAGCGGCTGCGGGAGCAGATCGCCATCCCGGCCGTGTTCGTGGGGCAGCGCGCCGCCGCCTTCCTGCGCGACACCTTCAGCTACGCCCGCGGGTAGGGCCCCCCCCCCCCCCCGGACGCCTGGGCCCCCCGGACGCCTGGGCCCCCCCCCGCTCCACCCCGGATGCCGGGGCCCCCCGGGTGGGCGCCCAGCAGCCGCTGTCCCCGCAGGGCCCACGTCGTCCTCGTCCCCGAGTACGTCTTCCCCCTGGGCTACTACCTGGTGCCCTTCACCGGCATCGTGGGCGTCATCGTGGCCGTCATGTGCACCGTCCTGGTGAGCCGGACGCCTGGGCCCCTCCCGGGCCGCGCGGGGACGCCTGGGCCCCACCACACTGCGTGGGGACACCTGGGCCCCTCCCGAGCCCCACGGGGACGCCTGGGCCCTGCTGCACCGCGCGGGGACGCCTGGGCCCCTCCCGAGCCACATGGGGACGCCTGGGCCCCACTGTGCCGCGCGGGGACGCCTGGGCCCCTCCTGAGCCCCACGGGGACGCCTGGGCCCCACTGTGCCGCGTGGGGACACCTGGGCCCCACTGCGCCACACGGGGACGCCTGGGCCCTGCTGCACCGCGCGGGGACGCCTGGGCCCCTCCCGAGCCACACAGGGACGCCTGGGCCCCCTACGTGGGTTGGGGAAGGGGGGCAAGGACATCCAGGTCCCCTCACTCCATGACTTTGTGGCCCCGGACGCCTGGGCCCCCCCGCCCCGGCTCGGGTGGAGGCGGCCCCGGACACCTGGGCCCCCATCGCCCCCGCAGGTCGTGCGCTGCCTCCAGCACCGCAAGCGGCTCCGGCGGAACCGGCTCTCGCAGGAGCAGCTCAGCAAGATCCCGGTGCACCGGTACCGGAAAGGTACCGCCGGGGGGGGGGGGAAGGGGGGGCCTCGTTAATCCCCGCGGCCTCGTTAACCCCTGTGGCCTCATTAACCCCTGTGGCCTTGTCCCCGCCATGGCCTCGTTCGCATCCTTCCCCTCCGCCCGCCCCGCTGCGGCCTAGCGCTCAGCGCAGCCGCCCGGACGCCTGGGCCCTCGCCACGGGGCGTGTCCGGGAACCGCGGGGGGGGAAGAGGGGGGGGGAACCCCTCCCCCGCGCGTGGGACCCAGGCGTCCGGGCGGGTGCGGCGGGTGAGTCAGCGCCGGGCGGGGGGGGGGGGGAAGGAAGCGCCGTCGCCGCCGTCGCTGCCCTTATAAGGCCTTGGCGGGCGCCGGCCCTGAACCCCCCCCACCCCCGCCCCGGCACCCGCTTCCGCCCCGCGTGCACCCCTCCCCCGCTGCGCCTGGACACCTGGGCCCGCACCCCGGCTCACCCCGGGGGGGACCGCCCGGACGCCTGGGCCCACGTCGGCCTCCTGGGTCCGTGGGGTTGGGGGACTTGGGCTCACCCCGGACTCCTGGGCCCATTGGGGCAGGGGGACCCCGGACACCTGGGCCCATTGGGGCAGGGGGGACCCGGACGCCTGGGCCCGCATCCCAGCACAGGGCAGGGTGGGGTGGCAACAGGACCAGGCCGCGAGAAGGGCGGCGAAGGGGGAGCCCTGAGCCTCGTCCCGGACTCCTGGGCCCATGGAGGGCGGGGGAGGGCCGGACGCCTGGGTCCTCACCCCGACGCGGGGGTCACGGCGAGGCCAGGCCACGGGAAGGGTGACGGAGTGGGAGCCCTGGGCCCGTCCCAGACGCCTGGGTCCACGGGATTGGTGGGGGGGGGGGGAACGGCCCGGACTCCTGGGCCCCCTCGCAGAGGGCCCCGGACTCCTGGGCCCACGGGTGACGCGGCTCCGCAGGGGACGAGTACGAGGTCTGCGCCATCTGCCTGGACGAGTACGAGGAGGGCGACCGGCTGCGGGTGCTGCCCTGCGCCCACGGTGAGCGCCGGGTGGGGGGGGCGGTGGGGACGCCTGGGCCCCTCCCGGACGCCTGGGCCCCCCTGACCACCCCCCCCCCCCTTGCAGCCTTCCACAGCCGCTGCGTGGACCCCTGGCTGACGCGCACCCGCCGCACCTGCCCCGTGTGCAAGCAGCGGGTGCTGCCGGGCGCCGAGGAGGAGGAGGAGGAAGCGGCGGCGGCACCCGAGGGCGACGCAGGGACCCCGGGCGCCGCCTCCGAGCGCACCCCGCTGCTGCCCCCCGCCCCCGTCTGACCCGGACGCCGGGGCCCTTCCCGCCCCCCAATAAAGGCTCGCGGCCAACCCAGCTCCGGCTCTTCTTCGGTGTCCCAGGACGCCCCGCGGCACCCGTGGGTGCCCGGTGCCCCATAGCGAGCGCCCGAGTGGGGCTCCAGGACCCCCCGAACCAGCTCCTGGCACCCTCGACACAGCTCCGGCACCCGGAGGGGCTCCAGCACCCTCAGACCTGGCACCTAACCCAGCTCCGGGACCCCCTGGACCCGGCTCCAGCTCCCTCCTTGCCCCCACCAGCACCCAAAGGGGCTCCGGGATCCTCCCGCCCGGCTCCAGCACCCACCACGGCACCCGAAGCGTCTCCGGGATCCCCCGACCTGGTGCCCACGTGGGTCTCCAGCACCTTCAATCCGGCTCCGGCACCCAAAGGAGCTCCGGGATCCTCCCACCTGGCTCTGGCACCCGAAGGGGCTCCAGCACCCGCCATCCACCTCCCTCCAGCACCTAAAGGTGCTCCAGAACCCCCCAAAATTTGGTGCCCGAGTTGGTCTCCAGCACCCAAAGGGGCTCCAGGACCTTTCCCCCCAAACCAGCTCCAGCCCCTTGGATCAGGCTCCATCACCCCAACACCCTCCAGCACCCAAAGGAGCTCTGGGACCCCCCAAATCCAGTGCCCAAGTTGGTCTCCAGCACCTTCAACCCATCTCTGGCACCCAAAGGAGCTCCAGGATCCCCCAACCCAGCTCCAGCCCCCAAAGGGGCTCCAGCACCCACCATCCACCTCCCCCAGGACCTAAAGGTGCTCCAGGACCCCCCAAATCTGGTGCCTGTGTTGGTCTCCAGCACCTTCGACCCATCTCCAGCACCCAAAGGGGCTCCAGGATCCCCCAACCCAGCTCCAGCACCCAAAGGGGCTGCAGGACCCCCCAAACCTGGTGCCTGACTTGGTCTCCAGCACCTTCGACCCAGCTCCAGCACCCAAAGGGGCTCCAGGATCCCCCAACCCAGCTCCGGCACCCAAAGGTGCTCCAAGACCTCCCAAACCTGGCACCCGAGCTGGTCTCCAGCACCTTCAACCCCTCTCTGGCACCCAAAGGAGCTCTGGGCTCCCCCCACCCAGCTCCAGCCCCCAAAGGGGCTCTGGGAGCCCCCCAAACCCAGCACCCGGGTCGGTCTCCAAAGGGGCTCCGTGACCCCAGCACCCAAGGGTGCCCCACCCCCACCTGTCGCCATCCCTCCTATCACCCTCCCGTGACAGTGGCTCCAGCGGGGCCGGACTTTGCCCCGGGCGGACCCGGGCGCCCTCCCCTCCCCCCCCGTGGGGCGGCGCGGGGCCCAGGCGTCCGGGCGCAGCAGGCAGGAAGGCAGCAGGCAGGCAGCGGGCGGGTGGGGGTGCGGGTGCGGCGGCCTTTATTGGTCAGTACTGGGAGCGCCGCAGGTGGGCCGCCATCTCGTAGCACTTCTTGTTCACGCAGCCGCCGTGGACGCCCTCCTTGCCCATCACCAGCACAATCGCTGCGGGGGGGGGGGGGGCGCGGGGGGGGGGGGTCAGGGGGCCCCGGCGTCCGGGCAATCCCTGCTGACCCCCCCCCGAGGGGGCCCAGGTGTCCGGGGAACCCCCCAACAAGGGGGCCCAGGCGTCCGGGTGACCCCGCTGACTCCCCACCCGAGGGGGCCCAGGTGTCTGGGCGACCCCTGCCAACCCCCCCCCTCCCACACACCCCCCCTAAGGGGGCCCAGGCGTCCGGGCACCCTCCCCAGACATCTGGGGAGTCCCCCCCCTCACGTTCCCCCCCCAGGCAGGGGGCCCAGGCATCCGGGCTGCCCTCCCCGTGAGGGGGCCCAGGCGTCCGGGTGCAGCTGCTCCGGGAGGGCAACAGCTGCCCCTTCCCGCAACAGCTGGGTTTGGGTGGGGGGGGGGGCACAGAGGGGACCCAGGCGTCCGGGGACAGAGCAACGCGGGGGGAGGGGGGGGGGATGGGAAAGGGACCCAGGCGCCCGGGAGGAAGCAGAGAGGGGGCCCAGGCGTCCGGGGCAGGCGCGGGGGGGGTCGCACTCACTCTTGTTGGTGATGGTGGCAGTGACGGTGAAGGTGGGCGCGCCGGCGGCGCTCTGGGTGCGCAGGGGGGACGCGCAGGGGGGACGCGCGGGGCACAGGGGGGACGGGGGGGTCCGGGGGGGCGCGGGGGGGTCCGGGGGGGGTCGCACTCACTCTTGTTGGTGATGGTGGCGGTGACGTTGAAGGTGGGCGCGCCGGCGGCGCTCTTGGTGCGCAGGTCCATGCTGTGCTCGCCCTCCACGAGCAGCGAGTCGCGGATGACGGAGCACTTCTGCCCGCCCAGCGTCAGCCCGTTCACCAGCAGGCTGCTCCGGTCCTTCCCCACCAGCGCGTTCACCTCCGCCGCCTGCCCCCCCCCCGCCGGGACACCGTCAGGCGCCGCGGGCCCAGGCGTCCGGGCGGCGGGGGGGGCAGGAATGTCCTAGCACCCCCCCCTAGGGGCCCAGGCGTCCGGGGCAGCACCGTGAACCCACCCTGTCACCCCCCCAGGGACCCAGGCGTCCGGGGCAGCACCGTGACCCTGCCCTGATGCTCCACCAGGGACCCAGGCGTCCGGGGCAGCACCGTGACCCTGCCCTGATGCTCCACCAGGGGCCCAGGCGTCCGGGCGGGGGGGGGGGCCCAGGCGTCCGGGGCAGCACCGTGAACCCACCCTGACACCCCCCCAGGGACCCAGGCGTCCGGGGCAGCACCATGACCCTGCCCTGATGCTCCACCAGGGGCCCAGGCGTCCGGGCGGGGGGGGCCCAGGCGTCCGGGGCAGCACCGGGAGCCCAGCTTAACACCCCACTCGGGGCCCAGGCGTCCGGGCAGAACCCACCCCACCCTGACACCCCCCCCCCCAGGGGCCCAGGCGTCCGGGCCCTGCTCCACGGGGGGGGGCCCAGACATCCAGGAGCTGCCTCAGCCGGAGGGGCCCAGGCGTCCGGGGCATCCCCTGCCGCGAGGGCCCAGGCGTCCGGGAGCCACCCGACACCCCGCCGGGGACCCAGGTGTCCGGGACGCCCGAGAGCCCGGCACCGGCTCCTCATGGGGCCCAGGCGTCCGGGACCCCCCCCCTCAGCCCTCCACGAGGGGCCCAGGCGTCCGGGACCCCCCCCCTCAGCCCCCTGCGAGGGGCCCAGGCGTCCGGGACCCCCCCCCCAGCCCTCCGCGAGGGGCCCAGGCGTCCGGGACCCCCCCCAACAGCCCTCCACGAGGGGCCCAGGCGTCCGGGCGCCCCCACCCCTCCCCCACAGGAAGCCCCGGCCGCCCCTCCCCCGCCGGGGGGAAGTTGCCACATTCCGCGCATTTTTTTGATTTTGGGGGGGGGGGGGAAGGAGGAGGAAGAGGAGGGGGGTGAAACCGGCGACCCCCCAGCCCGGGCAGGGCTTTCGAAGGGCCCAGGCGTCCGGGCCCCCCCCTCCCTCCCTCCCTCCCCCGCCCTGCAGCCACGTGCTCGCCCCAGCCCGGACGCCTGGGCTCCTTCCTTAAAGCGGGGTTTATTGAGGGGGGGAGGGGGGGTAAAGCGCACCCGGACGCCTGGGCTCCTTCCTCGAGCGGGGTGGGGGGGGGCCGTGGAGCTGCCCGGACGCCTGGGCCCCCCCCCCGCGTGCCCGGGACGCCTGGGTCCCCTCCCCGGCGGCGGGGGAGGCCGGGCCACGCTGGCACCGGCCGGGCCGCTCCCGGACACATTTTTCTCCCTTTTTTGTCCCGATTGGGACCGGGGGGGGGGGAGGGAAGGGGGGGGATGGGCAGGATCCGGCCCCCCCCCAACGAGTCACTTCCTGCGGGGGGGGGGGGGAGGGAAGGGAAGGGGCCGGGCGCGACCCCCGCCCCGGGGGGGCCCCGGTGTCCCCGGGAGGGTCCCCGGTCCCCGAGGGGGTGTTGGGGGGGGCAGGACGCCTGGGTCCCCGCAGAGCTGGGGGAGTCGGGACGCTCTTGCCCCCAAAAAGGGGGGGGGAATCGCCCCAAACTATGGGGGAGCCGCCCCCAAACCGCGAGGGAATCGCGCCCCAAAACCGTGAGGGAACCGCACTTCCCCCCCACCCCGGGCTCCCGGCATCTCCCCCCCCTCCTCCTCATCCCCGTTACCGCCGTTTCCTCCCCGTTACCGCCGTTTCCTCCCCCCTCCGGCGGCGTTTCCCGCCCCTCAGCGACCGTTTCTTCTCCCCCCCCCACTCCTCAGCGAGCGTTTCCCGCCCCTCAGAGACCGTTTCTTCTCCCCCCTCCTCAGGCAGCGTTTCCCGCCCCTCAGGCACCGTTTCCCCCCCCAACGCTGGGCAGCGCCCGCCGTTTCCCGCCCCTCCGCGCGCGCTTCCTTCCCCTCACCCAGCGCTTCCTCCCCCCCCCACAACCCCTCCGCCAGCGTTTCCCGCCCTCCGCCAGCGTTTCCCCCCTCACAACTACCTCAGCGAGCGTTTCCCGCCCTCCCGCCACCGTCGCATCCCCCCCCACCCCACACACACACACACCCCACACCCACCACACCCGCCGCCGCCGCCCGCGGTGCCCACCGTGATGTTGGCGAAGGTCTTGCCGGGGGTGGCGGCCCACACGGCGGGCGTGTCCTTGTAGCCGACGATGGCGGCGTCCTGGCAGGTCCCGTCCGCCATGAGGCTCTCCACGTAGGGCGCCCACCCGCTCATGGCGGCGGCGGCGGCGGCGCGAGCCGGGCGGGGCGGGGCCGGGCCGGCGCGGCGGGAGGGAGGAGGAAGGGGGGGGGAAGAGGAAGTGGGCGGAGCCGGCGGCGGCGGCGCGTGCGCAGAGCGGGCGGCGGGCGCGAGACGGGGCCCCGCGGCGGGGCCGCGCGCCGCCTTTCATAGCGGGGCCGCCGGGGGCGGGGCCGCGCCTCGGGGGCGGGGCCTGACGGGGGACACGCCCATCCCCTCTCCCGCCCTTCCCCCCCCGCTTGGCTCCGCCCCTCCCTCGCGCTCTCCCTCGCTCACGCTTGCCGCCGCGAAGCCACGCCCCCCTCGCCGCCAGGCCACGCCCACGCCGCCAGGCCACGCCCCTCTCCGCCAGGTCACGCCCCCTCGGCCCGAACCGGCCCCGAGCGACCGCGGCGGCGGCAGCGGCGGCTCCTGCCCGGGATGCTGCGACCCCCCCCCCCGCCCCCAACCAAGGGGGGGGCAGCGAGGGCGTTGCGGCCTCCCCCCCCCCCGCGTGCATTGCACCCCCCCCCCCCCGGCCATTGCACACCCTCCCCTGGCATTGCACCCCCCCCCCCCGGGCGTTGCACACACACCCGGGGAATTGCACTCACCCCTCCCCCCCCCCGGAAGTGCAGGCACCCCCGTGCATGGCACCACCCCCCCCCCGGGCATCGCATCCTCGTGCATTGCTGCCCCCCCCCACCCAGGTATTGCACACGCACCCTGTGCATTGCATCTTCATGCATTGCATTGCGTGCACACATACCCCCCGCCCCGGGCCTTGCAAGCACCCCTGGGCCTTGCAGCCGTGTGCATTGCACCTCCCCCCCCCCCGGGCATTGCACACACATCCCCCCCCCCCGGGAACTGCACCCCTCAGGCATTGCACACACCCCCAGGCATTGCATCCTCATGCATTGCACCCCTTCCGCCCCGGGCATCACGTCCGCGGGCACTGCACTGCCCCAGGCATCACGCACACCCCCCTGGCATTGCATCCATGTGCATTGCACCCCCCCCCCCGGCATTGCACCCCCCTGGGCATTGCGCACACCCTCAGGCATTGCACACACTCCCCTATACATTCTATGCACGTGCATTGCACCCCCCCCCCCCACCGTGGGCATTGCATCCACCTGCAGAGCATCCCCCCGCCCAGGTATTTCATCCTGTGCTCGCTGCACCCCTGTGTGCATTGCACACACCCCCCCAGGCCTTGCATCCATGCTCGTTGCACCCCTGCATGCATTGCACACACCCTCAGGCCTTGCATCCGTGCACGTTGCACCCCAACGTGCATTGCAAACACCCCCAGGCCTTGCATCCGTGCTCGTTGCACCCCTGCATGCATTGCACACACCCTCAGGCCTTGCATCCGTGCACATTGCACCCCAACGTGCATTGCACGCACACCCAGGCCTTGCATCCGTGCTCGTTGCACCCCAACGTGCATTGCACGCACACCCAGGCCTTGCATCTGTGCTCGTTGCACCCCAAAATGCGTTGCACGCACACCCAGGCCTTGCATCTGTGCTCGTTGCACCCCAACGTGCATTGCACACACCCCCAGGCCTTGCATCTGTGCTCGTTGCACCCCAACGTGCATTGCACACACCCCCAGGCCTTGCATCTGTGCTCGTTGCACCCCAACGTGCATTGCACGCACACCCAGGCCTTGCATCTGTGCTCATTGCACCCCAAAGTGCATTGCACGCACACCCAGGCCTTGCATCCGTGCTCATTGCACCCCAAAGTGCATTGCACGCACACCCAGGCCTTGCATCCGTGCTCGTTGCACCCCAACGTGCATTGCACGCACACCCAGGCCTTGCATTCGTGCTCGTTGCACCCCAACGTGCATTGCAACCCCCCCGTGCATTGCACCCCGCGCGTCGCTGTGCCTTGCACCCCCCTGCGCCATGCGCGGCCCCCCCGCTTCCCCCCCCCGGCGCTCCGCGCACCCCTTTGCACGGCCTCTCCCAGCGCCGCGCACCCCGCGCTTCCTGCCGCCGCGGCACCGCCAGCCCGCGGCCCCCCCCCCGCCCCCCCGCCCCGGCGTCGCCCTCGTCTGCGCGCTGCACCCCTGGGCCCCACTGCACGGCCCCCCCCTCCCCCGGGACCCCCGGGGTCGTGTCGCAGGCGGCCCCCGGGTGTGTGGCCCCCCCCCCCGGACACACATGCCCTCGCGCCGGCATGGAGCCGTGAGCAGGCCGTGCAACACCCCGGCCCCCCTGTAACGGCCCCCCCTGGTGCGCTGCAGCCCCCCCCCCCGGTGCGCTGCAACTGCTGGTGCGATGCAACTCCCAGTGCAGTGCAGCCGCCGTGCAGTGCAATTCCTGGTGCAACACATCCCCGGGGCAGCGCATCCTTGATGCAATGCAATTCCATGTGCAATGCAACTCTTCATGCAATGCATCCCAGCTCCCGGTGCAATGCAATTCCCAGTGCAATGCAATTCCCTGTGCAATGCAACTCCTGGTGCATTGTAATTCCCAGTGCAATGCATCCCTGGTGCAATGCATCCCAACTCCCAGTGCAATGCATCCCCTGTGCAATGCAACTCCCAGTGCAATGCAACTCTTCACGCAGTGCAATTCCCAGTGCAATATTCAATGCAACTCCCAGTGTAATGCAACTCCTGGTCCAATGCATCCCCGGTGCAATGCATCACCTGTGCAATGCAACTCCCCACGCAATGCAACTCTTCATGCAATGCATCCCTGGTGCAATGCATCCCAACTCCCTGTGCAATGCAATTCCCAGTGCAATGCAACTGCTGGTGCATTGTAATTCCCAGTGCAATGCATCCCTGGTGCAATGCAACTCCTGTTGCTATGCACCCCCCATGCAATGCACCCCCCAGCGCAGCGCAGCACAGCCTGGTGGCGATGCCCCCCCCCCCGGCCGCGCTGCACCGCGCTCCCCGCCCCCGCGCACACGCGTGTGCGATCGCACATGCACCGGCCCGTATCTCCCTCCGGTTTGAGTCAGCCCCGGCGGGGACTTTCCGGGGGGGGGGGAGGGGGGAGGGGGGAGGGGCGGCGGTTTCACTTCCTGTGCCGGGTGGGGGAGGGGGCGCCGGGCGCAGGGCGCGGGGGGCGGGGGGGGGCGTCCGGGGGGGGGATCCAGGCGTCCGGGCACCGGGATATCGGAGGGACCCAGGCGTCCGGGGACCCGGGCGTCTGCCCCCCCCCCCGCCCCCTCCCCCGCTGTGAACTTCCTCTGACAGTGTCGCCACCGCAGCCCCTCCCCCGCTCACGCCAACCCCGGGGCATCGTGGGAAATGGGGGGGGGGGTGTTAGGGACCCGGCTCAGTGCGGCCAAGGGGCCCAGGCGTCCGGGGCCCCTGCCCCCCCCCCCCCGCCCGAAGGGGCCCAGGCGTCCGGGCCGCCCTGCCCCCGCGCCGCTGTGGGAACTTCCCCGGGAAGTGGGTTTTTTTTCGCCGAGCCGGGCTGGGGCCCCTCCCCCTCCCCTCCCCCTCCCCTATGGACTCCATAGGGCCCCAAACCATCCCGTCCCTCCCCCCCACACAGGGACCCCTATAGGCCCCGGTCTCCCCTCTCCCGTTTCCTCTATAGGGCCCCGTTCCTCCCCCCCCCCGCAGTCCCCTATGGATCCCATAGGGCCCCTTCCCCCCCCTCCCCTATGGATCCTATAGGGCCCCTTCCACCTACCCCCCATCCCCATCCCTATGGATCCCATAAAGCCCCTCCCCCCCCATGGATCCCATAGGGCCCCTTCCCCCCCCATTCCCGTCCCCTATTGATCCCATACAGCCCCTCCCCCCCATCCCCTATGGATCCCATAGGACCCCTCCCTCGCATTCCCTATAGGCCCTATAGGGCTCCTTCCCCCCCATCCCCCATGGATCCCATAAGTCCCCTTCCCCCCCCATCCCTGTCCCCTATGGATCCCGTAGGGCCTCTCCCCCCCCCTCGTCTTCTATAGATCCTATAGGGCCCCTTCCCCCACCCCCATCCCCATCCCCTATGGATCCCATAGGGCCGGTGCTGTTCCCGGCGCAGCCGCCAGGCGTCGCCCCAAGACCCCCCCCACCCCGGAGGGGCCCAGGCGTCCGGGCGCTTCCCCCTCCCCCTCCCCCCCCCCCACATCCTCCAGGGGCCCAGGCGTCCGGGCGCCCCCATGCGGCGGGGACCCAGGCGTCCGGGCGGCCCCATCCCGGGAGGGGCCCAGGCGTCCGGGGGGGCCCAGGCGTCCGGGCGTCTCGTGTTACCGTGGCCTTTCCTCGAGCTCCGACCTTTTAGGGGGGCTAAAAATAGCCCCGTGGGGGGGGGGGGGGGTCAGGGACCGTCGCAAAGTGCCGCCGGCGCCCGGACGCCTGGGCCCCCGGGGGGCTGCGAGGCCTGGGGGGGGGGGGAGGGAGGGAGGGGGGCAGCAGGGCCCCCCCGGATGCCTGGGCCCCCGGGGGGGGGGGGGGTCAGTCAGGCTCTGGTGGGTGTTGGGGGGGGGGCCTGCTCGGACGCCTGGGCCCCTGTTGGGGGGGGGGCACCCGGACGCCTGGGCCCCGCATTTGCAGACGGTCCCTTGGGGGGGGGGAAGGCGGGGCGGGGGATGGGCATAAAAGGACCCTCGGGGACCCCCCCCGGGATCACCCGGAGCCCGACCAGCGCCAGTGAGCAGCAGCGCCCGGACGCCTGGGCCCCTCGGGGCCGCCCGGACGCCTGGGCCCCCCCCGGACGCCTGGGTCCCCCGGGGGCAGCGGGGTCTATAGGGAAGAGCGGGGCCGCCCGGACGCCTGGGCCCCCCCCGGACGCCTGGGCCCCCTGGGGGGAGCGGGGTCTATAGGGAAGAGCGGGGTCACCCGGACGCCTGGGCCCCCCCCGGACGCCTGGGCCCCCTGGGGGGAGCGGGGTCTATAGGTAAGAGCGGGGCCGCCCGGACGCCTGGGCCCCCCCCCGGACGCCTGGGTCCCCCGGGGGCAGCGGGGTCTATAGGGAAGAGCGGGGCCGCCCGGACGCCTGGGCCCCCCCCGGACGCCTGGGCCCCCTGGGGGCAGCGGGGTCTATAGGGAAGAGCGGGGTCACCCGGACGCCTGGGCCCCCCCCGGACGCCTGGGCCCCCTGGGGGCAGCGGGGTCTATAGGGAAGAGCGGGGTCACCCGGACGCCTGGGCCCCCCCGGACGCCTGGGTCCCCCGGGGGCAGCGGGGTCTATAGGGAAGAGCGGGGCCGCCCGGACGCCTGGGCCCCCCGGCGGGGTGGGAAGCGCAGGGAAGGCTGGCGCCCGGACGCCTGGGCCCCCTGGCGCGGCGGGGGGCAGCGTGGCTGGGGGCAGCGCCCGGACGCCTGGGCCCCCCCGGCCCTGACGCCCGCCCCCCTCCCCCCCCGCCGGCAGCCATGTCCATCCAGAAGATCCACGCGCGGGAGATCCTCGACTCCCGGGGGAACCCCACGGTGGAGGTCGACCTGCACACGGCCAAGGGTGGGCATGGGGGACGGGGGACATGGGGGGACACGGGGGGGGACATGGGGGGACACGGGGGGGACATGGAGGACGGGGGGACACGGGGGGGACGTGGGGGTGGTGGGACGCAGGTAGATGGTGGGACGCGGGTGGACATGGGAGGTCCTGGGGGGGACGTGTGGGGCCGCGGTGGGTCCTGGGGGGGCACAGGGGGGTCCTGGGGGGGCTGTTGGGGAATCGTGCCCCCCCCCCCGGCTCACCCCGGCCCCCCCAGGTCGCTTCCGCGCCGCCGTCCCCAGCGGCGCCTCCACGGGGATCCATGAAGCTCTGGAGCTCCGTGATGGCGACAAGAGCCGCTACCTGGGCAAAGGTGAGACCCCGCGGGGCCCCCCGAGACCCAGAGACCCCCCCCAGGACCCAACCGCGTCCCCCGAGACCCAACTGGGTCCCCCAAAACTCAACGATCCCCCCAAGACCCAACCAGGTCCCTTGAGACCCAACCGGGTCCCCCAAAACCCAACAATCCCCCCAAGACCCAACCGGGTCCCCCAAGACCTAATCAGGACCCCTGAGACCCAACGACCCCCCCCAGGACCCAACCAGGTCCCTTAAGACCCAACCGGGTCCCCCAGGACCCGACGATCCCCCCCATAGACCCAACTGGGTCCTCCAAGACCTAATGACCACCCCAAGACCCAACTGGGTGCCCCCAAAACTCAACAACCCCCCCAAGACTCTATTGGGTCCCTCCAAGACCCAACTGAGTCCCACAAGACCCAATGATCCCCCCCATAGACCCCTCTGGGTCCCCCAAGACTCAACCGAGTCCCCCAAGACCCAACTGGGTCCACTAAGATCCAACTGGGTCCTAAGACTCAACGATCCCCCCCCCATAGACCCAACCGGGTCCCCCAAGACCCAACCAGGTCCCCCAAGACCCAACTGGGTCCCCCAAGACCAACGACCCCCCTCAACCCCCCCCCAAATCCCCACTGACCCTGCTCCCCCCCACCCCCCGTCTCCCCCTCCATCCGCCCCCATGGGTGCGGTGATGTTGACCCCGGGTTGGGGGTGGGGGTCGCACCCCCCCGACCCCTGCCGTGCCCCCAGGCGTGCTGAAGGCGGTGGAGCACATCAACAAGACCATCGGACCTGCCTTGGTGGAGAAGGTCAGTGCGGGGGTGGGGGGGTCGGGGTGGGGGTCAGGGTGGGGGGCCCGACCCCCCGACCACCCACCCCCCAGCTCACGTCATCATCCCCCCCCACCCCACCCCAGAAAATCAGCGTGGTGGAGCAGGAGAAGATCGACAAGCTCATGATCGACATGGACGGCACCGAGAACAAATGTGAGCCCGTGTCCTCCCCTGTCCCCCACCCCGGACGCCTGGGCCCCTCTGCCCGCTCACACCTTCCCCTCCTTCGGCAGCCAAGTTCGGGGCCAACGCCATCCTGGGGGTGTCGCTGGCTGTCTGCAAGGCCGGGGCGGCCGAGAAGGGCGTCCCGCTCTACCGGCACATCGCTGACCTGGCCGGCAACGCCGACCTCATCCTGCCCGTGCCGGTGAGGGCCCCGGACGCCTGGGCCCCACCGCGGCGGGGGGCAAGGGGGGGGGGGCTTGGGGGATCTTTGGGTCTTGGAGGGGGGTCCCCGGGTCTTGGAGTCTCCATTGAGGTCTTTGGGGAGGTTTGTTGGGTTTTGGAGGACCCGGTTGGGTCTTGGGGTCCCTGTTGGGTCTTGGAGGGACCCAGGTGGGTCTTAGGGTCCCCTTGGGTCTTGGGGTCCCCTTGGGTCTTGGGGGCTCGTTGGGTTTTGGAAGACCCAGTTGGGTTTTGAGGTTCCTGTTGGGTCTTGGGGGATCGTTGGGTTTCAGAAGACCCAGTTGGGTCTTGGGGGACTCGGCTAGGTCTTGGGGGACCTGTTGGGTTTTGAAGGACCCGGTTGGGTCTTGGGGGATTTATTGGGTCTTGGGGGACCCTATTGAGGTCTTGGGGGCATCGTTGGGTCTTGAAGGATCTGTGGGGTCTTGGAGGGGGTCGTTGGGTTTCAGAGGACCCAGTTGGGTCCTTTCGGTGGTGGCGGTGGTGGGGATCTTCGAGGAGGGAGGAGGAGAGCTTCCCGGACACCTGGGTCCCTGGGCGCAGGCCTTCAACGTGATCAACGGGGGGTCGCACGCGGGGAACAAGCTGGCCATGCAGGAGTTCATGATCCTGCCGGTGGGCGCCGGGTCCTTCCGGGAGGCCATGCGCATCGGCGCCGAGGTCTACCACAGCCTCAAGGGCGTCATCAAGGGCAAGTACGGCAAGGACGCCACCAACGTGGGCGACGAGGGCGGCTTCGCCCCCAACATCCTGGAGAACAACGAAGGTACCGGCCCCGGACGCCTGGGTCCCTCCTGCTCCCCCCCCCGGCCCGGCCCCGGACGCCTGGGTCCTCTCCGGGTCGGGGGACCATGGAGCTACTTATAGCCTCCCCCCCGCTCACCCCGGGTTGGGTTTCCAGCCCCTTCGTTAAATGTTGCGGCCATAATTAGCCCCCGCTGCCGTAACCGGAGAAAGGCTACGAGGGCGCCGGGGGGGTCAGCAAAGGGCAGGAGGCCCCGGACGCCTGGGTCCTCGTGCTTCGGGGGGGAGCCGATGGTGTGTGGGGGGATCCCGGACGCCTGGGCCCCCCCCCTGGGGAGTGCAGGGGGATCCCAGATGCCTGGGCCCCTGGGGTGCACAATGACCCGGACGCCTGGGCCCCTGGTGCATGGTGGGGAGGGTCCCGGACGCCTGGGCCCCCGAGGAGCGCAGGGGGGGTCACCCGGACGCCTGGGCCCCAGGGATTGCAGGGGTGGCCCGGACGCCTGGGCCCCGGGGAGCGCAGGGGCAGCCCGGCCGCGCGGGGCGGTGGCTGACGCCCGCCCGCAGCGCTGGAGCTGCTGAAGGCGGCCATCGCGCAGGCCGGGTACCCCGACAAGGTGGTGATCGGCATGGACGTGGCGGCGTCCGAGTTCTGCCGCGGCGGCCGCTACGACCTCGACTTCAAGTCGCCGCCCGACCCCGCGCGCCTCATCTCGGGGAGCAGCTGGGGCAGCTCTACCAGGGCTTCATCAAGGACTACCCCGGTGCGGGCGCCGCGGGCCAGGGGGCTGGGGGCCCTGGGGGCACTGGGAGGACTGGGGGGAACTGGGGGGACTGGGAGAACTGGGATAGGAAGGAAAGCGGTGGATCCTCCAGTGTCTCGTATAGGGTTGA
>NC_090017.1:440626-502421 GCF_036417845.1 Apteryx mantelli
TCCCCTCGCCCCCCCCCGCGCCCCACGGCGGGGTGCCGACCCGTGGCGCAGCGCCAGGCGCACGAAGCCCTGCCGGTGGCGCAGGGTGACGCGGTGGCGCCCGGGGGCCCCCTCCAGCGCCTCGGCCGCCCCCCCCACCATGATGAGCAGGGCCTGATCCGGCTGCGCCAGCACCCGGTCGAGGCAGGTGCGGCTCACGGGGCACAGCCCTGCGGGGGGGGGGGGGGGTCAGCGGGCGCCGGGGCCCCCCCAGGGCGAGGACCCCCCCCCCCCAGGTCGTGCATTGGGGGGCACAGACCCCCCCGCGGGTGTTGCTCCCGCCGCTGTCCCCCCCTTGCCTCGTTGCAGCCTGCCACTGCACCCCGAAACGCCCCACTGCGCCCTCCCGGTGCCCCACGCGTCCTCCAGGCCCCATTGCACCCGCCCTGGCCCTGCTGCACCCCAAAAAGCCCATTGCACCCTGCAGAGGCCCATTGCACCCCAAGAAGCCCTGTTGCACCCCAAAAAGCCCCATTGCACCCTGCAGAGCCCCTTTGCACCCCCCAAAAGCCCCACTGCACCCTCCAGAGCCCCTTTGCACCTCCTCAGAGCCCCATTGCACCCCACAGAGCCCCATTACACCCTCCAGAACCTCTTTGCACCCCAAGAAGCCCCATTGCACCCCACAGAGCCCATTGCACCCCACAGAGCCCCATTGCAACCTGCAGAGCCCTTTTGCACCCCAAGAAGCCCCATTGCACCTCCCCAGAGCCCCATTGCACCCCAAGAAGCCCTATTGCACCTCCCCAGAGCCCCATTGCACCCCAAAAAGCCCCACTGCAGCTTCCAGAGCCCCATTGCACCCCAGAAGACCCATTGCACCCCAAAAAGCCCCACTGCACCCCCCTGAGCCGCACTGCACCCCCAAAATCCCCATTGCACCCCAAGAAGCCCCATTGCACCTCCCCAGAGCCCCATTGCACCCCCAAAATCCCCATTGCACCCTAGAAAGCCCCATTGCACCTCCCCAGAGCCCCATTGCACCCTGCAGAGCCCCTTTGCACCCCAGAAGACCCATTGCACCCCCAAAATCCCCATTGCACCCCAGAAAGCCCCATTGCACCTCCCCAGAGCCCCATTGCACCCTGCAGAGCCCTTTTGCACCCCAAGAAGCCCCATTGCACCCCCAGAAGCCCCATTGCACCCCCGAAATCCCCATTGCACCCCCCCGAGCCCCACTGCGCCCCCCAAACCCCCCTTGCGCCCCGCGCTCACCGGCGGCCAGGGCGTAGTCGCGGTAGAGCGGCAGGCGGAAGAGGCCGGCCAGGGCGGCCAGGCTGGGCCGCAGCCCCGGGCAGGGCCCCCCCCCGGGCGCCGGGGCCCCCCGCGCCCCCCGGCCCCCCGTCACGAAGGCCCCGAAGACGCCGGCGCAGGCGATGCCGTGCGGGTGGGCGGCCAGCACGTAGCTGCGCCCGGGGGGCAGCGGGGCCGAGCGCAGCACCTGGGGGGGGGGCACGGGCGTATAGGGGCGTACAGGGGCGTATAGGGGTGTATAGGGGATACAGGGGGATATAGGGGGATATGGGGGGACACGGGGCCATGGCGGATGTAGGGGGACAGAGGGACATGGGGGGATATAGGGGAATGTAGGGACAGGGGGGACCCAGGGGGCCATGGGGATATGGGGGGGCACGGGGTACATAGGGGGATATAGGGGGACACGGGGTATGTACGGGGACAGAGGGACATGGGCACAAGGGATATAGAGGGACATAAGGGGATACAGGGGGACACGGGGACATGGGGATGTAGGGACATGGGGGACATGGGGGGGACGTAGGGATATGGGGGATATAGGGGGATGCAGGGGGATATAGGGGGACAGAGGGACATGGGGGGATGGAGGGACATGGGGATATAGGGGGACACGGGGATATAAGGAGGATGTAGGGACACGGGGGGGATGCAGGGACATGGGGGGATATAGGGGGACATAGGGGACATGAGGGACATGGGGGACATGGGGGACACAGGGGATATAGGGGACACGGGGTCGTAGGGACATGGGGGGACGTAGAGAGGTATGGGGGTACATGGGATATAGGGGACACAGGGGACATGGGGGGGGACATGGGGGGGGGACAGGGCCAGATGTGCCAGCGAGGGCAGGGACCGGGCATGGCCCCAAAACGCAGTGGCATCCCCTGTCCCCCCCCCCGTGTCCCCATGTCCGTCCCCATCCCCGTCCCCGTACCGTGATGGGGAAATAGTCACAGAAATGTTCCCAAATCTTCCAGTTTCGGATCACTCGCAGTGACGGGGACCTGAGGGGACAATGGGGGGGGGACGACGACACAGGTCTCACTCAGGGTGGCCCCAGGGTTCCTTGCCCCCATCCCCGTGTCCCCATGTCCCCAACCTCTTGCATGGCCATGGGGGTCCCCATGTCCCCATCCCCGTGTCCCCATGTCCCCAACCTCTCGCATGGCCATGAGGGTACCCATATCCCCATCTGTGTCCCCACCTCCCTCGGGGACCTGGGGGGGTCCCCATGTCCCTGTCCCATGTCCCCTAGTGCTCCCAGGGCCTTGGGGGCATGCCCGTGTCCCCATGTATCTCATGGCCATGAAGGTCCCCATGTCCCCGTCCTCATGTCCCCATGTCCCCCCACCTCTCTTGGGGACCTTGGGGGTCCCTGTGTCCCTCTGTTCCCACCTCTCTCAGGGTGCTGGGGTGTCCCTGTCCCCATCCCCACGTCCCACCCCTCTCGGGGCCCCCGGGGGGTCCCCATGTCCCCATGTCCCCATGTGTGTCCCCACCTCTCTCGGGGCCGTGCCAGTCCCAGAGCCACCAGGCGAAGTAGAGGACGGAGAGGAGCCAGAGGCGGGTGCGCAGCAGGTACAGGAGGAGCAGGACGGAGGCCGGGCCTGGGCGCCCGGACGCCTGGGTCCCCCGGACGCCTGGGTCCCCCGGGGCCGGGGCCACGCAGAGCCTGCAACCGCCCCCCACCCCCACCCCCACCCCGGGGTGCAAAACCCACCGAACCCCCCCAGAAAAGCAGCCCCCCCCTCCCCAAAGTGCACCCACCCCCACCCGAGGGCTGCAATTGCCCCCCTAAGGGTGCATCTACCCTCACCCAAGGGGGCACCTACCCCTCCCCCCCCCACGCAGGGTGCAATTGCCCCCCTCCAGGGTAGAAACCTGCTTCCAGGGGTGCAATTGCCCCCCCCCAACCCCCCACCCCAGGGTGCTGCTGCCTCACCGAGGAAGAGGAAGGTGAGCATCCACTGCAGCACGCACAGCGCCTGCACCCAGCGCCGCAGGGCTCCCTCCATGGCCTGGGGGGGGACACGGGGACACAGGGGGACGTGGGGGGGGGACATGAGGGGCCACGGGCCCCCCCCCGGCACCCCGGGGTGCCCCTCGCCCCACGCACCTCCTCGCGGGCGCCACGTTCAGCTCCGGCGCCGCACTTTGCCCTCGGCGAGGGAGGTGCCCCGGGAGCCCAGGCGTCCGGGCTCGGGTTGGGGCCCGGGAAGGAAGGGAGACGAGGGGGGAACCCCCCCCCCACCCAGCACCCCGAAATCCCACCTCTGAGTCTCCCCGGCACCCCAAAAACTTCAGCTCCCCCCACAACCCCAGTGCTCAGCCAGGGTCCCCCCAAATCCCAACCTCCGAGTCCCCCTGACACCCTCAGACCCCAATACCCAGCCAGGGTCACCCCAAATCCCCCCCAGCCCCCCCCAAAATCCCAACCTCAGAGTCCCCCCAACACCTTCAGCCCCCCCAAGACCCCAGTGCCCAGCCAGGACCCCCCCCAAATCCCCTGGGACCCTCCTCAGCCCCCCCCAAACCCTCCCAGCACCCCTAAAAGCACCACACGCTTCCAGGAGAGCTGGTTTATTGGAGGGGATTTGGGGAGACACAGAGGGGGTCCGGGGGACGGGGGGGGACCCAGGCGTCCGGGGGGTCCCGGCCCTAGACGAAGGTGAGGTGCCGCTCGGGGGGGGACCCCGTAACGGCCCTTGTGCTCCTCGAAGAGGGCGACGAGCTGCTCCAGGTAGAGGCGATGCCACCGCTCCACGGTCTGGGGCGACGGGTCGGGGGTCCGGGGCAGCGCCAAGGGGGCCCCCACTGCGGGGGGGGGGGGGCAGAGCACAGAGGTCAGGGCAAGGCGAGGAGGGGCCCAGGCGTCCGGGCACATTTCCCCCCCCCCACACACACACACACACACCCCTTCCAAACCTCAGGGCACCCCCAGATTCGCCAGTCCCCATTCGGGGATCCCTTGCTCGGGGCCCAGGCGTCCGGGCCCCTCCTGCTGCCTCCGTGCCCCACACATCCAGGACCCCCCCCCAAAAAAACCTCCCAGTCCTGGTCACCACCCCAAGGGGCCCAGGCGTCCGGGCCACCCTTTGCCCTAGCTGAGCTCAGCCAGTTGCAACAGCCCTTGGGGACCCCCGAGGGGCCGCGGTTGGGCAACGGGGGGGGGTTGAGTGGGGCAGAGGCCCCCGGCGCTGCCAGGAACCTCCCCCGCAGGAGGGGCCCAGGCGTCCGGGATGCTTCCCACCCCCCCAAAAGGGATGGAGGCGCTTGGAAGGGGGTGATCCCACCCCAATAGGACCAAAGCATCCGGCCGTGCTGCCCAGGTGTCCACGCACAACCCCCCCCCCAAATTCCTCCCACCCCAGGGGGGCCCAGGCGTCCGGGCAGGGCGGAGGGGGGGGGGGGGCCCAGGTGTCCGGCTCACCCACGGTGTGGATGGGCCTGCGGAAGGGCAGGAGGCCGAAGCTGTACTGGAAGACGCCGCGCGCGTGGAAGAGCGGCAGAGCCACCCCCAGGACGCGCTGGAGCCGGAGCTGGAGGCGCCGGAGCCCCGAGCCGGGGGGGTTGGAGACCTGCTGGAAGAGCTCGTTCTCCCCGAAGGAGAACACGGGCACCAGCGAGGCCCTGGCGCGGCCATCACCGGGGGCCCAGGCGTCCGGGCTGCCCCCCTCCAGGGACACCCCGACCTCCAGGCATCCCCCTCCTCATCCACCCAGGCGTCCGGGTACTCCCAGCCCCACGTGTCGGCACCCAAAGGTGGGACCTCCCCCCACCACCACCCAAACTCAGCATCTGGGGGTCCAAAGAGACCCCCCCCGTGCCCCCTAGAGCCCCCATCTCCATAGGGACCCCCAAGTCCCACCAAAAGCCCCATATCCCTATGGGATCCATCAAGGATCCCACAGCCCCCACCCCACAGAGCCCCCCATACACCTCTAGGAACCCCCAAAACCCATGGAGGCCACCAGAGAGCTCAAAGTCCCCCCAAGTTACCTCAAAACCTCTTAAGGACCCCCAAAAACACCTTAGGACCCCCACAGCTCGCCATAGGGATCCCTAAAACCCCATGGAGGCCACCAGGGAGCTCAAAGCCCCCCCAAGTTACCTCAAAACCTCTTAAGGGCCCCCAAAAACACCCTTAGGACCCCCACAGCTCCCCATAGGGACCCCTAAAACCCCAATGGAGGCCACCAGAGAGCTCAAAGCCCCCCCAAGTTACCTCAAAACCTCTTAAGGACCCCCAAAAACACCCTTAGGATCCCACAGCTCCCCATAGGGACCCCTAAAACCCCAATGGAGGCCACCAGAGAGCTCAAAGCCCCCCCAAGTTACCTCAAAATCTCTTAAGGACCCCCCAAAAACACCCTTAGGACCTCCACAGCTCCCCATAGGGACCCCTAAAACCCCATGGAGGCCACCAGGAAGCTCAAAGCCCCCCCAAGGTACCCCAAACCCCACTAAGAACCCCACACACCCCTGGGAACTCCATAGCTCCCCATAGGAACTCCCTATGAGGACCACAAGGAGCTCAAAGCCCCCCCAAGGGATCAAAACCCCCTTAAGGATCCCCAAAACCCCCTTAGGACCCCCCCGGGACCCCCCCAGCCCCACTCACCGTGCTCCAGGGCGATGCGCACGAAGCCCTTGCGGGCCAGCAGCTGGAGCGTCAGGGCGCCGGGGCGGGCGTCCAGGGCCTCGGGGGGCCCCCCCACGGCGATGACGGCCACCTGCCCCCCGCCCCGGCGGCTCAGCAGGTATTCCAGGCTGGCCTTCTCCGAGGACACCAGCCCTGCGGCGGGAACCCAGGCGTCCGGGCTCCGCGCGCTGCCTCCCCCCTCCCTGGGGCAGCCAGGGAGCCCAGGCGTCCGGGTTCAGCACCCCAACGCTGCCCCAGGCTTCTCCCCCCCCCCACAGGCATCTGGGGCCACCGGGGGACCCAGGTGTCCGGTGGGCACAAAGGGACCCTCCGTGGGCTGAGGGACCCAGGCATCCGGGCTCCCGGGCCCAAAGGGACCCAGGCGTCCGGGGGACCCAGGCATCCGGGCTCCTGGGCACAAGGGAGACCCCCGCCAGGCCCAAAGGGACCCAGGCGTCCGGGAGATCCCGGCGTGCAGGGGACCCCGGGGGGGCGGCTCACCCCCGCAGAGCAGGTAGTCGCGGAGCAGGGGCAGGCGGAACCAGCAGGGCAGGGTGAGCAGGTGGGGGCGCAGGCCCGGGAAGAGCCCCCCGAAACCCGTCGCCTCCGTGCAGAAGTTGGCGAAGGCGCCGGCGGCCAGGACGCCATGCGGGTGGAAGCCGAAGACGTAGTTGCGCCGGGGGTCCAGCTCCGTCGTCCGCACCAGCTGCCGCCGCGAGCGGAAACCCCCCCACCCCACCCCCGAGCGGGTCAGGGGGACCCCAAAAACTGCCAGGAGCCCCCAAACCACCCCAAGATCACAACCTCCCCCCCCCCAGCACCCACCAAAATCCCCCAAGGACCCTCCAAATGCTCCAGGGACCCTTACAGGGATCCCCAAACCCTCCATGGACCCCCCCAACCCCCCCATGACCCCCCCCAAGGTCCCCTCAGCCTTCCTAGAGCCCCTCCAGGGACCCCCAGAGCCCCCCAAGGACCCACCAGGGGCCCTTCTAGGGACCCAAACCCCCCAGGGACCCCCCCCAAGGTCCCCCCAACCTTCCAGAGATCCCTCAACCCCCCTGGAGCCCCTCCAGGGACCTCCAGAGCCCCCAAAGACCACCAGGGGCCCTTCTAGGGACCCCAAATCCCTCCAGGGACCCCTCAGCCTTCCTAGAGCCCCTCCAGGGACCCCAGAGCCCCCCAAGGACCCACCAGGGGCCCTTCTAGGGACCCCAAACCCTCCAGGGACCCCCCCAAGATCCCCCCAGCTCTCCAGGGAGCCCTCAACCCCCCTGAAGGCCCTCCAGTGACCCCCAAGGACCCCTAAAGCCCTCCAACCCCCTGGAGCCCCTCCAGGGTCCCCCAGAGCCCCCAGGGACCCCTTTAGGGACCCCCCCAAGGTCCCCCAAGCCCTTTGGAGACCCCTCAACCCCCCTGGAGCCCTTCCAGGGTCCCCCAGAGACCCCTCAACCCCCCTGGAGCCCTCTAGGGTCCCTCCCCCCCCCCGCCCCAGGCCGCGGCTCACCGAGATGGGGAAGTAGTCCCGGAAGTGCGCCCAGAGCGTCCACCCGCGCACCCAGGCGGAGCGGCGCCCCCCGCGGCGCGGCGTCTCGCGGTCCGCCAGTAGCCAGGCGCCGTAGAGCAGCGCCGGCAGCCAGAGGGCGCCGCGCAGCGCCAGGGCGAAGAGCAGCGCGCACAGCTGCCCTGGGGGCCCAGGCGTCCGGCAGGGGCACGGGGACACCCCCCGGCACCCCCCCGCCAAGGGGCACCCCGACCCCCCCCCGGGAACCCCCCCAGGAGCCCCCCCGAAACACCCCCCCCCCCGCCCCAGCGCGCACAGCTGCCCTGGGGGCCCAGGCGTCCGGCAGGGCCGCGGGGACACCCCCCGGCACCCCCCCCGCCAAGGGGCATCCCGACCCCCCCCCCGGGAACCCCCCCCCCAGGAGCCCCCCCGAAACACCCCCCCCCCCCGCCCCAGCGCGCACAGCTGCCCTGGGGGCCCAGGCGTCCGGCAGGGGCACGGGGACACCCCCCCGGCACCCCCCCGCCAAGGGGCACCCCGACCCCCCCCCGGGAACCCCCCCCAGGAGCCCCCCCGAAACACCCCCCCCCTCCGCCCCAGTGCGCACAGCTGCCCTGGGGGCCCAGGCGTCCGGGGAAGGAGGGGGGGTAATGGGGACACCCCCGGGACATCCCCCCAAGCAAGGACCCAGGCGTCCGGGAAGGGGGGGATGGGGCCACCCCCCTCGGGCCACTCGTCCCCCCCCCAGGTACCCCGCCCCCAAGGACCCAGGCGTCCGGGGGGGTGGGGGGGGGACTGGGGACACCCCCGGGACACCCCCCAGGTACCCCCCCTCCAAGGACCCAGGTGTCCAGGGAAGGGGGGGGGGCACACGGACCTCCCCCCAGAACACCCCCCCCAGGGACCCAGGCGTCCGGGGTGGTGGGGGGCACATTCCTCCCTTCCCCTTCTTTCCCCCCCCCCCGGGGACCCAGGCGTCCGGGGTGTGTGCGGGGGGGGGTCACACCCCCCTTCCCCCCCCCCCCCCCGGGGGACCCAGGCGTCCGGCTCACCGAGGGCCAGGAAGGAGAAGACCCACTGCAGCACGGCCGCGGTCTGCAGGCGGCGGCGCAGCGGCACCCGCAGCGGGGCGAACCGGAGCGGCATGGCCGGCACCGGGAGCACCGGGAGCACCGGGAACGGGGCCGGGAAGGGGCCGCCGCCGCCCCCGCGCCGCCCCTTTAACTGTCCCGGCGCCGCCCCCGCCCCCTGCCCTCCCCCGGGGCACCGGGCGCCGCTTGTGCAAGCGCTCGGGGCGACGCTTGTGCAAACGCCCCTGCAATAGTTGGGGCTTGTGCAAATGCTTGTGCAATGATCAGGGTTTGTGCAAATGCCCGTGCAACGTTGAGGGTTTGTGCAAATGCCCGTGCAATGTTCAGGGCTTGTGCAAATACCCGTGCAATAGCCAGGGCTTGTGCAAACGCCCCTGCAACATTCAGGGCTTGTGCAAACGCCTGTGCAACATTGGGGGCTTGTGCAAACAACTGTGAAACACCGGGGCTTGTGCAAATGCCTGTGCAACATTTAGGGCTTGTGCAAGCACCCACGCACTGCTGGGGCTTGTGCAAGCACCTGTGCAACGCTCAGGGCTTGTGCAAATGCTTGTGCAATATCCGGGGCTTGTGCAAACGCCTGTGCAACGCTCGGTGCTTGTGCAAACGCCCGTGCAACACCCAGGGCGATGCAAACGCCTGTGCAACGCTCGGTGCTTGTGCAAACACCCGTGCAACACCCAGGGCTTGTGCAAATGCCTGTGCAACGCTCGGTGCTTGTGCAAACACCCATGCGACACCCAGGGCTTGTGCAAACGCCTGTGCAATGCTCGGTGCTTGTGCAAACGCCCGTGCAACACCCAGGGCGAGTGCAAACGCCCGTGCAACACCGGGGGCTTGTGCAAACGCCCGTGCGACACCCACGTGCAAGGGACCCAGGTGTCCGGGTGCCCCCGCGCCACCCCCCAGACTGGGGACTCGGTGGGGGGGGGGGGGGTGGCAGCGCCCCCGCGGGCCCCGCTGTGGGCACTGGGATGAACTGGGACGCGCTGGCAGCAGCCGGGACGCCGGCCTTTATTGGGGTTATTTACAGCGCACCGGGTACAGCTATTTACAGGGGGACGGGCCCCGGCCCCGGCCCCGACCCCGGCGGTGGCACCCGTCCCCAGCGGTGACACCCGCCCCCCAGCCCCAGCGGGTCTCGTGAAGGGGTTGCAGGACCCTTGGGGACATCAGGGGACACCCAGGTCACCACCTCTGTCCCCGCAGAGGGATCTAGGACCCTTGGGGACATCAGGGGACACCCAGGTCACCCCCTCTGTCACCACAGAGGGGTCCTAGGACCCTTGGGGACATCAGGGGACACCCAGGTCACCCCCTCTGTCCCCGCAGAGGGGTCTTAGGACACATTGGGACACGGTGGGACGCCCGGGTCACCCCCTCCGTCCCCGCAGAGGAGTGCCAGGACCCACGGGGACAGCGGGGGACACCCAGGTCACCCCCTCCGTCCCCCACGGAGGGCGTCACTGGGCAGACTGGGGGGACTGGGCCACGGCGCCGGGGGCCCCGTTGGCCTTGCCGAAGGGGGCGGAGGACGGTTGGGGACTGTCCCCCGGCTCGAGCTTGATGGCGGGGGCGGCAGCGGGGGTGGCGGCGGCGGGCGACGCGGTGGCCGAGGGGGACAGCTGGGGGCCCGGGGTGCTGGCGCCCGCCGGGGCGCCCGCGGTGGCCTTGCCTTCGCCGGCGGGCGGCAGGGACACCACGATGTACTTCTGGACGCTGCCGGTGACGGTGGCGCTGGGGGCCGTGGGCGCCGCCGACACCAGCTTCACCACGGGCTGCACGCTGGGCACCGTGGTGGTCACCGGCGACGTGGCCGTGGGCGCCGGGCTCGTGCTGAAGGTGATCACCTGCGGGGCACGGGGACCGTCAGGGCACGGCGACGGGGACACGGGGACCGTCAGGGGCATGGCAGTGGGGACACGGGGACCGTCAGGAGCACAGGGACCATCAGGGGCATGGGGACCATCAGGGCATAGGGACAGGGACACGGGGACCATCAAGGGCATGGGGACAAGGACGTAGGGACCATCAGGGGCATGGGGACGAGGATATGGGGACCGTCAGGGACACGGGGACCATCAGGACACAGGGACGGGGACATAGGAACCATCAGAGGCATGGCAGTGGGGACACGGGGACCGTCAGGGGCATGGGGACAGGGACACGGGGACCATCAGGGGCATAGAGATGGGGACATGGGGACTGTCAGGGCACAGGGACCGTCAGGGCATGGTGACAGGGACACGGGGACATGGGAACCATCAGGGGCATGGCAGTGGGGACACGCGGACCATCGGGGCATGGGGACGAGGACATGGGGACCATCAGGGGCATGGAGATGGGAACATGGGGACCTTCAGGGCACAGGGACCGTCAGGGCATGGTGACAGGGACGTGGGGACGTGGGAACCGTCAGGGGCATAGCAATGGGGACATGGGGACTATCAAGGTCATGAGGACTGTCAGGAGCATGGGGACAAGGACATGGGGACCATCATGGGCATGGGGACACGGGGACCATCAATGGCACAGGGACACGGGGACAGCCAGGGTCATGGGGACAAGGATATGGGGACCATTAAGGGCATGGGGATGGAGACACAGGGACCATCAAGGGCACAGGAACAGTCAGGGACATGGCGATGGGGGACACGGGGACTGGGGGGGACGGAAGGACAGGTGGGGACACGGGGGTCATTGGGGCCACGTGGGGGACGCTTGGGGGGCCCACAATGACCCAGAGTGACAGGAACACCTCCGAGCCTTGGGGACAGCCCAGAGGGACAGGGACACGTTTGGGTTGGGGGGGGGAGAGGAGGCACAGGGACAACCCAGGGCCACGAAGCCACCTGAGGGACCCAGCGACATCCCCGGGGGGAACCGAGACAGCCCCAAAGGTGTCCCCTCGTGTCCCCGTCCCCGTCCCCACGCGGTACCTGCTGGGACGCGCTGGTCCCCGAGGCCGAGGACATGACGATGAACTTGGTGGGGGGCGGCGAGGGCTGGGTGGGGGTGCCGGGGCGCCCCGACACCAGGGTCTGCACGGGCAGCGTGATGGCGCTGGGCACCTTGATGATGCTGGGGGGCCGCGGGGGCCCCCCCTGGCCCTGGGGCGCCTGCGACAGCGTCAGCGTGGGCCGCGGCTGCGGGGGACAGGGACAGGGACGCTCGCGCCGGCCCCGCGAGGCCACCCGCGCGCCCCCCTCTCTCGCCCCCTTCTCCGCACCCTCTGCCCCGCATCCTCCCCCGTCTCCCTGTCGTCCCCGTGTCCTCGTGTGTCATCCGGCACCGCGTCCTGCGTCACGCCACGCTTGCCTGTCCCCCCCTCCCGTGTCCCCCTGCTTCCCTGTGGCCCCCCACGTCCCACGGCCTCTCCCCAAGGTGTCCCCGTGTCCCCACGCGCCCCTCATGTCCCGCTTCTCCCCCAGTCCCACGTCCCCGTGTCCCCACGTCCCCTCCGTGTCCCTGTGCCCACCTGGGTGATGGTCAGCGTGGTATGGGTGACCTGCTGGCCTTCACCATGTGGGTGCAGAGCAGCATGTCCCCCCTCCATGTGTCCCCATGTCCCCCCGGTGTCCCCATGTCCCCTCCGTGTCCCCATGCCCACCTGGGTGATGGTCAGCATGGTGCAGCTGATCCGCTGACCTTCACCACGTGGGTGCAAGAGCAGCACGTCCCTCCCTGCCGTGTGTCCCCACGTCCCTCCCCGTGTCCCCACGTCCCCCGTGTCCCCCCGTGTCCCCGTGCCCACCTGGGTGATGGTCAGCGTGGTGCGGTTGACCTGCTGGGCCTGCATGGCGGCCTGCGCCCGCGCCTTCACCACGTGGGTGCAGAGCAGCGCGCCCAAGTACCCAAAGTCGCTCTTGTAGGAGTCCTGGTTGTCCGGCGGTGGCCGGATCTTGGCCAGCACCGGGGCGCAGTGTTTCTGCGGGGACACGGGGATGGCGCCATCAGGGGGGACGCAGGGGACACGGGCACGCAGGGATTGGGGACAAAAACCCATGCCCACGTCCCCCAAGTCCCTGCCCGCATCCCCAGGTCCCACCAGCAGCAGGATCTGGAGATAGCTGGACCTCAGCTTGTTGACACTGTCAACACTGGGGTGGTCCCGTGTCCTCCCCGTGTGTCCCCTGATGTCCCCGTGTCCCCCCAGTGTCCCCAAGTCCCACCAGCAGCAGCGTCTGGACGTGGTCGGCCCCGATCTTGTCGATGTTGCTGACCACGGGACCCTCCAGGATGCTCCGGACTCGCTCGCCCTCCACTTGCAGCCGGGGCAGGATCAGCGTCTTGATGACCTGGGGGCGCAGGGGACATCAGGGGGACGCAGGGGACACGGGGGGGAACACGGGGGGAGGACCCGGGGGAAACGCAGCGCTGTGAGGGGGACGGAGGGGGGGCCGCAGGGGAGCGTGAGGGGGGACATGGCGCCGTGGGGGAGATGTGGGGCGGGAAGAAGACACGGCACCGCGGCAGGAACACGAGAGGGGCAGTGACACCGTGGGGGGGGACATTGGGGGGGACGAGGGGGACGTGGGAGGGGGTGACATGGTGCCGGGGGACATTGGGGACACTCACGTCATGGCCCAGCTCGGCCAGCCCCGCGATGGAGCCGTAGCGTGTGGTCCAGGGCGTCTTCTCGTCCACCCAGCTCTGGGGGGGGCGGCGGGGTCAGAGAGGGGGGAAGATTGCCCCAAATTCTGCCCCACGGACGTGCCCCGAATCCCCCATCCCTGCCCCAAACGCTGCCTCATGGCCCGGCCCCAAATCCCCACCTCTGTCCCCAAAATCCTGCCCCAAATCCTCATCCCTGCCCCAAATCCTGCCCCGAATCCCCATCCCTGCCCCAAATCCTGCCCCGAATCCCCATCCCTGCCCCAAATCCTGCTCCATGACCTCATTGCTGCCCCATAGTCCCGGTCCTGCCCCCAATCTTACCCCCCCCAACCCTGTCCCCCAGCTCTGCCCCCAAATCCCCCTCCCCGCCCCACGGTCCTGCTCCGAACCCTCCGTCCCTGCCCCACAGCCTCCTCCCTGCCCCATGGCCCTGCTCCTGCCCCAAACCCAACCCCGGGGCACCATCTCTGCCCCCCCAGCCCCGATCCTGCCCCCCAGCTCCCTTCTTGCTCCCTATCGCCGGTCGTTCCCCCCCCCGGCCGTGCCCCCCATCCCGGCCCACCTTGGTGAAGGTCTTGGTGATGCGGGACTGGATGTTGTTGGTGGTGGTGCTGAAGTTCTTGCAGACCTGGGCCACCAGGCGGGCGGCGAAGTCGCGCAGCGCCCAGTGGTTGTCCACGTCGGGGCGGAGGCAGAGCTGGCGGCTCACGATGCACGTCATGACGGCCGGGATGAGCTCGTGGAGCTGGGGGGGGGACGCCACGGGGCGGAGGGGACCAAAAGCAGCCCCAAGGGGACGGGGGATACGATGAGCACGCGGCCCCCGGGGCGTCGGGGTTATGGTGTGTGTGGGGGGGGGAGGACGGGGGGGCCCCGACTCACGTATTTCTCCAGGTAGAGCGTGGGGTTGTCCATCAGGGCCTTCACCATGCGCATGAGGTAGATGAGCAGCGCCAGGTTGTTCTGCACCACGTTGACGCGCACCTGGGGGGACGATGGGGGACGGCGGGGTCAGAGGGGGACAGCGGGGCCCCCCATGACAGGGGCTGAGGGGGGGGGGTCCCCTCGCACTCACCCCCTCCGAGATGAAGGTGCTGAAGCGCGGCAGCATCTGGTAGAGACCCGGGTCGGTGGCGATGCTCTGCAGGGCTTCCTAGGAGGACACGGAGACGTCACCAGGGATCAGCGGATGCGCCGAGGACCCAGGGATGGCGCTGGGGACACGGGGACAGCGGGACACCCATAGGGAGGGCGCTGGGGACAGCGGGACCCCCCTGAGGAGAACCTGGGGACAGCGGGATGTCCCCAGGGAGGGCGCTGGGGACCTGGGGACAGGGGGATGTCCCCGGGGAGGGCGCTGGGGACAGCAGGATGTCCCCGGGGAGGGCGCCGGGGACCTGAGGGCAGCAAGACGTCCCCAGGGAGGGCGTTGGGGACCTGGGGACAGCGGGATGTTCCCTGGGAGGGTCCCGGGGACACGGGGACAGTGGGACACCCCCAGGGAGGGCGTTGGGGACATAGGGGCAGCAGGACATCCTTGGGGAGGGCACAGGGGACCCAGGGACACGCCAGGGAGGACGTTGGGGACCCGGGGACACATCGGGGAGGACGTTGGGGACCCGGGGACACAAGGACACTCCTGAGGAGAACGTTGGGGACCCGGGGACGCGCCGGGGAGGACGTTGGGGACCCGGGGACGCCGCGGGGAGGGCGCTCACGGCTCGCTTGGCCTCGCAGGAGCCCACGCAGGCCTCCGTGATCTCCTTGTAGTAGAGCTGCTGCTCCACGGAGAGCTCGTGGACGCTGCGGGGCTTCAGGCGCAGCGGGGCCCCCTCCAGCAAGGGGCCCTTCTTCTCCTTCCCTGGGGGGGGCAGAGGGGCCTGCAGCACCCGCGCACCCCCGGAACGCCCCCGACCCCTCCCCAGCACCCCAAAACGCTCCAAAAGGCCCCCCGACCCCTCCCCAGCACCCCAAAACGCTCCAAAACGCCCCCGACCCCTCCCCAGCACCCCAAAACGCTCCAAAATGACCCCCAACCCCTCCCCAACACCCCAAAACGCTCCAAAACGCCCCCCGACCCCTCCCCAGCACCCCAAAACGCTCCAAAATGTCCCCCAACCCCTCCCCAACACCCCAAAATGCCCCCAACCCCTCCCCAACACCCCAAAACGCCCCCCAAGCCCTCCCGAACACCCCAAAACGCCCCAAAACGCCCCCCCAGGAGGCTCCCGACCCCTCCCCAACACCCCAAAATGCCCCCAACCCCTCCCCAACACCCCAAAACGCCCCCCAGGAGGCTCCCGACCCCTCCTGACCACCCCGAGGAGCTCCCCAAACACCCCACGGAGCCTCCTGAACGCCCCCAGGGCCCCTCTGCCGCCCCACGGCCCCCCCCCCCCCCGCGACCTACCCTTGCCGTCGGGGGCGGCGGCGCTCTGGCCTTTGCCCTTCAGGGCCCCGTCGTCCTCCTGGCCCGGCTTGGTGGACTTGAGCGGCTCCGTGGCCTCGGCCTTCTGCTGCTCCTTGGGGGCTGGGGGCAAAGCCTCAGTGGGCTGGGGGCAAATCTAGCCCCGGCTGGGGCAGATCCGCGCTGGGGGGGCAGATCTGCCTCGGTGGGGGGCAGATCCGCACTGGCGGGGGGCAAATCTGTCTCCGTGGGGGGCAAATCCACGCTGGCGGGAGGCAGATCCGCCTCGGCGGGGGGCAAATCTATCCCAGGGGAGGCAAAACCCCCAGGGGTTGGGGGCAAATCTTCCCTCGCAGAGGGCAAATCCCGAGGGGCAGCTCTCCCTCCCCCCCCGAGGGGGGGCAAATCCCTGCGGGGAGCAGCAGGGGCTGCTCCGGGGATGCCGGGGTCCCTCACTCACCCGGAGGGGGGTTTTCGGGGATGGCGGGCTGCACCCCCTCGATGCTGAGCCAGTGAGCTGGGAAAAAAAAAAGCCACAAAAAAGGGTGAGAAACGGCAAAAAGCAGCGCCCGGCCGGGCCAAAACCCGCCGCCGCCCCCGGGCCCCGGCCCCGCGCCCCCCCCGGCCCCCCCCGCCCACCCTTGAGGCAGACGTCGAGGGGGACGCGGGGCAGCGGCGTGTTGATGATGTCGCTCAGGTCGACCTCCTTCTCCTCGTAGAAGTAGAGCTCGCGGCCGCCGCCGCTCGCGTAGCGGAAGGGGATGAACTCCTGCGCGTGGAAGCCGTAGAGCGGCTGCGGGGGGGGGGGACACACCGGTGAGGCGGGGGGGCTGGCGGCTCCCCTGATGCATCCCTGACACCTCCCACCCCCCCCAGAGCCCTCCTGGGGGTCCCAGAGCATCCCTGAGCCCCCCACAGCATCCCCAGAGCCCCCCCAGAGCATCTCAGACCCCTGCCAGGTCCCGCAGCCCCCCCAAGAGCATCCCTGACCCCCCCACAGTATCCCTAGAGCCCCCCCAGAGCATCCCTGAGCCCCAGAGCATCTCCAGAGCCCCCCCAGGAGCATCCCTGATTCCCCACAGCATCCTCAGAGCCCCCCTGTGGGTACCAGAGCCCCCCCAGAGCATCCCAAACCCCTGCCAGGTCCCGCAGCCCCCCCCCAGGAGCATCCCTGACCCCCCCAGATCATCCCCGACCCGCCGGCAGCGCGGGCCCCCGCGGTACCTCCACGTTCTTGAGCTTGAGGGCAAAGTCGACGTCCCCCGTCGTCAGCTTACGCCTCTTCCCCATGTGCATGAACTTGAGAGCATCCTGGGGGGGCCGGGGGGGGGTCAGCACAGCGGGGAGCCCCTCGTGGCCCCCAGGACGGGGGGCACCACCAGGGAGGGGGCTGAGCGATCCCGGGGCAGCGGGCACGTGCTGTCACCCCCCGTCCCTTCCCTGAGGAACCTGTCCCCCCACGTGCCCGTGCTCCTGACCCCCTCCGTCCCCCATCCCCTCTCTCCCCCCGCCTTTCCCTGTCCCCCCCCCCCGTGTCCCCCATACCTGGGCGATCTCCTTGAGGCGGTAGCTGGCCTCGTCGGCCAGCAGCTGGCAGGTCTCCTCGGGCACCTGCCCGATGCCCATGGCCTCGGCCATCACCTTCATGGACTCGGCCGGCAGCAGCGTGTGGCTCAGCTTGAGCTTCTTCTCCTCCGCCATCCTCCTCCTCGGCAAGAGGGGTCGTGGGGGCCTGGGGGGGGGGGGGGAGGGGGGCGGCTGGGTCAGTGTCCGTAGGGCAGCAGGGCAGGGAGGGGGGGCCGGGGACCCGCAGGCTGCACTGGAGACACGGATATAGGGAACGAGGGCGGTCTGATACGGAAATACTATAGCGAGAAGCTGGAATACAGAGGACCAAGATTTAGGGACATCACAGGGGAGTCGAGGACTCCAAAATAAGGATGCTGTGGGAGCATTCTAAGTGCACAAGACCCCAGTATAGAGACACTATGGGGGGGGGGGGACCTTGAATAGAACAGATTCCAATATAAAAGCATTATACAGAAAACTAAATAACGCCAATATAAAGGCGTCGTTTGTGACGGCAACAAGAGTCTGATGCAGAAACGCAAACGGGGAGAGTTTAAGCACAGAAAACACCAAAATGGGGCCGTGGAGACCCCAGGACAGATCCCCTATTGGGGGGGGGGGTCAAGGGGGACCCTCATATAAGGACCCATAGGGGAAGACCCCCAATATAGGGACGCCCCAAGATAAAGACAGTGAAAAGAAGGGGGGGTCCCCGCCACAGGGACGCCACGGGGGACCCCAGGGCCCGGCCACCGAGCAGAGGGGGGGGCAGGCAGGGCGGAACCACCCCGCCACGGGCATCCCGCCCGGGGGGACCGCAGTGCGCGGGCACCGGGGCACGCGGGGGACCCCGGGGGGGGACACGACACGGATGCGCACACGAGCCCCCCCCCCCAAAAAAAAAAAACACACCGGGAGGGGGAGGGCAGCGGGACCCCGCCCCCTTCCCGGGGCCCGGCCCCCTCCCCCACCTCTCACGCCGCCTCCCCGGTGCCCGCCGCCGCCGCCATTTTCGCTCCGCCTCTTGTCGCCGTTCCCGCCAGGTCCTGGCCGCTGCACACTAAAGGCTTCCGGGCGGGACCCTCAGAGGTCTCGTCGCCCCCTTCTGCTGCAGCGGAGCTAGATAATAAAATGAAATGAGTTTAACGGAGCTGAATCGAGCCTGATCCCGGCCGCGGTTCGCGCAGCCTGCCCCGCGCTCACTACCGCTCTGCCAGGACCTCCGCGGTGGCGGGCGGGTCAGGCAGTGCGCCTGCGCGTCCCGGCGGAGCGAGCCGCCCCGAGGGCGGGGCGCATGCGTGATGCCCTCCCCCTGCCCCACCCCCGTGCGCACCAGTGCGCATGCGCGGTGCCGGCTGGCTCTTAAAGGGCCAGGCGCGGCGATGCCCGGAGGCATGTGGGCGGCGCGGCTCCCCCTGCTGGCCGCGGCGCTCCTGGCGGCCCCGCACCGGGCCCGGGCCGCGCTCGACGGCGGTGACAGCGACGACGGCAACGACGACGAGCGCGCCCCCACCCGCTGTGAAGGTAACGGGGCTCTTAAAGGGCCCGCCCCCCCGCCCAGGACCTGCAGCCATACGGAGCTGCGGGGTCCCCAGGCCATATGGCGGCTATATGGACCGGGCCGTATGGGGCTATAGGGACCCGTCTATATGGGGCTGTGAGGTCCCTGGTCTGTATGGGGCTATAGGGACCCGTCTATATGGCACTATGGGGACCCTGGTCCATATGAGGCTGTAGGGACCGAGCTGCATGGGACTATGGGAACCATGGTTCACATGGGGCTATAGGGACTAATCTATATGGGGCTGCGGGGTCCCTGGTTCACATGGGGCTATAATGACCAGGCCATATGGGACTATGGAGTCTCTGCTCCATGTGGGGCTATAGGGACCAGGCCATATGGGGCTATGGGGGCCCTAATCTGTATGGTCCTATAGGAACCAGTCTATATGGGGCTGTGGGGTCTCTGGTCCCTATAGGGACTAGACCCTACAGGACTATGGGCCACCTGGTCTGTGTGGGGCTATGGGAGTCCCTGGGCCATAGGGGTCACAATGGTTGGTCCACTGAGGCTTTAGTGGCTGGTCTGGAGGGGCTATGGGGGCCTTGGTCCCTATGGGGATATAGGGACTGTTCCACATGGGACTGTGGGATGGTTCTTTTGGGACTATAGAGATTCATCCATATGGTGCTTGGGGGGGGGGGACAGTCCATATAGGGCTACGTGGTCTGGTCTATATGGGACTTTGGGGGCCCTGGACCACTGAAGCCTATGGTAATTGCTCCATACGGAACCTGGGACTATAGAGACAGAAGTGCATGGGCCTATGGGGCCGCAGGGACCATATGGGGCCGCAGGGACCATATGGGGCCCCGGGGACCTCCCGCAGTGTGCAAGTACCTGGCGGTGGAGCTGGAGGAGACGCTGGCGCAGAGCGGCCGCTCCGGGGAGGTGCTGGAGCTGGGCCAGGTGCTGGACTCGGGCCGGAGGAAGCGGCGCATCCAGTACAACACGTCGTGAGTGCGGGGCCGGGGCCGTGGCCGTGACGGTGGCCGGGGCCATCCCACGCCGGCGGCGGGTCGCCCGGCCTCAGCGCCGTCCCTCCCCGCAGCGAGACCCGCCTGGCCGAGGCGCTGGAGACGGTGTGCGAGCGGCTGCTGCGCTACAGCGTCCACGCCGAGCGCCCCGGCAGCCTGCGCTACGCCAAGGTGGGTGAGCCGGACGCCTGCCTGCGTCCCGAGCCCGTCCCCACCACCCCCAGCTCAGGGGAGGTGGGACGGGGGGCTTTGACACCCCCCTACCCCCCTCTGGCCGCCGCCGCGCAGGGGCAGAGCCAGACCATGAGCACCCTGAAGTCCCTGGTGAACAAGGGGGTCAAGGTGGACCTGGGGGTCCCCGTGGAGCTGTGGGACGAGCCCTCGGCCGAGGTGACGCAGCTGAAGCAGCAGGTGAGGCTGCGAGGGAGGTCCTGGGGGTCCCAAGGAGGTCCCTGGGGGTGGCACCGGGGTCCTAAGGGAGTCCCAGGGGTGGCAGGGGGATCCCAGGGGTGCTGAGGGCCTCCCAGGACATGGAGATGGAGTCCCAGGGATCCCAGGGGGTGGCAATGGGGCCTTAGAGGAGGGTCTCAAGGAGTTGAGGGAGGTCCCAGGTGTCCTGGAAGATCCCAGGGGTGACCCTGCGGTCCTGAGGGTGTCCCAAAGGGTGACAGCGGGGTCCCAGGGGGTCCTGAAGGGTGGTGAGAGGGTCTTGGAGGATCTTGGAGGGGGCTCTCGGGGTCCTGAGAGGTGATGGGGGGTGTTCAGGGCATCCTGAGGGGTGGCAGGGGGATCCCAGGAGGTCCTGGAGGATCTTGGAGGATGCTCTTGGGGTCCCAGGGCATCCTGAGGGGGATCCCAGGGGATCCTGAGGGGTGGCAGGGGGATCCCAGGAGGTCCTGGAGGATCTTGGAGGATGCTCTTGGGGTCCCAGGGCATCCTGAGGGGGATCCCAGGGGATCCTGAGGGGTGGCAGGGGGATCCTAGGGGGTCCTGGAGGGTGGCAAGAAGATCCCAGAGGATCTTGGAGGGTGCTTTTGGGGTCCCGGGGGGACAGGGGATCCTGGGGGGTGGCAGAGAGATCCCAGAGGGTCCCCAGAGGTGGCCGGGGGATCCCTGGGACCCTCGGGGATGAGAGGGGGGGACCCCCCACTGGGGGCAGCAAAGGGGTCCCATGGTGGGGGGGCAAGGCCGTGCGCCCCCCGGCCCCGAGCCGTCGCGCCCTCGTGCCCCGCAGTGCGAGGCCATGCTGGAGCGGTTCGAGGACGCCGTGGAGGACTGGTACTTCGGGCACCAGGACCAGGCGCTGGGCGACTTCTTGTGCCGCGGCCACGTGCTGGGAGCCGCCAAGGCCGGTGCGTGGCCTTGACCGCGGCGACCCCCCTCCCCGGCCTCGACGGCGGCCGCCCGCCCGGGCCCTGAGCTCCGTCTCTGCCCCGCAGCCTGCCTGGCCGAGGCCTGGACCGGTGACAGCGAGGACGCGGCGCCCGGCCCCGCGGCCCACCACCACCCCGGGGAGCTCTGAGCCCCGCGGCCGCCGCTCCGGGCCCCGCGGCGGGGACGGGGTAGGAGCCGGGGGAGGGGAAGGTCCCTACCCCGGCAGGGGGAAACACCTTCTTCTGCTTCTTGTCCCTCGCCGCCTCCCGTCCGCCTCGCTCCTCCTCCCCCGCATGGCGGCGCCCGCGGTGGCTCGGTTTAAAGATGGCGGCGCGCACCGCTCACTTCCGGCGGGAGCCCCGCCCCTTCCGGGGCAGCCTGCACGCGCGGAGCTGCTGTGGGGGGCGCGCCTTGTGGACGGGACCACCGAGGGGTAACGGGGGGGGGGGGGAAGGCCGGGAGAGACCATCGAGGGGTAACGGTGGGGGAAAGGCGGGGGAGACCGTCGGGGATAACGGGGGGGACGGTGGGAGAGACCATGGGGGATAACGGGGGAGGGAATGGGGGAGACTATGGGGGAAACCATGGGGGGGGGAATAGGGGAGACCATTGGGGATAATGGGAGGATAACGGTAGAAACCATTGGGGATAGAAGGGGGAGACCATTGGGGATAATGGGAGGGGGAATTGGGGGATACCCCTGGGGATAATGGGGGGGAAATGGGGGAGACCATTGGGATAACAGAGGGGGATTGGGGGAGGCTAATGAGGGGAAATGGGGGAAACCATTGGGGACTGGGGGAAACCACTCAGCTAGCGGGGGGGGGCACACAGATCCTGCACCCTTCCCCATCCTCTCTCTAGGGTGCCCTGCTCCGGTGACCCTCGACCTTTGGCCTCACACCTTTGACCTCCGACCTCTGTGACCACGACCTCCAAACTCCAACCCACTGTCTTCCAACGCTAACCGCCATCTTGCAACGCTAACCACCATCTTGCAACACTAACCACCCCCCCCCGGGGGTTGCACCCCTCTGTCCCCGGAGCGGGGGGGGGGGCCATGCTGCCAGGAGTGCGGACAGCGGCGCTGGGGGCCGGCGAGGTGCCGGGGACCCCCTACAGCGTGCGGGTGCTGCAGGAGGGCTACAGCGAGGCGCAGCCCAACGGCTGCGTGCGGGCCGACAGCTCCGTCACCCTGGTGCAGGGGCCCCTGACGGTCCTGGTGGACACGGGGGGGCCATGGGGCCGGGAGCGGCTGCCGGCACTGCTGGCGGCCCAGGGGCTGCGCCCGGCCGACGTCACCCACGTCGTCTGCACCCACGGCCACTCCGACCACGCCGGCAACGTCAACCTCTTCCCCGGGGCCGACTTGCTGGTGGGCTTCGACCTGAGCCGCGGCGCCGGCCTCTACCTGCCCCACGGCCTGGCCCGGGGGCAGCCCTACGCCCTGGACGCCGGGCGCCTGGAGGTGCTGCCCACGCCGGGCCACACGGGCGCCCACGTCAGCGTGGCCGTGCGCGGCACCGCCCTGGGCACCGTGGTGGTGGCCGGCGACCTCTTCGAGCGCGAGGGCGACGAGGAGGCCTGGCGCGAGCTGAGCGAGGACCCGGCGCGGCAGGAGGCCAGCCGCCGGCGGGTGCTGGCCCTGGCCGACGTCATCGTGCCGGGCCACGGGCCCCCTTTCCGCGTCTTCAGGGAGTGGGGGTCCGGGGACGCCCCCCCAGGCGGGGGGACACCGGGGGACGAGCCCGAGGGGGACAAGGGACCTGGGGGCAGCCCCTAGGGGCATCCCTCAGGAAGGGACGGGAGCGGGGACAGCCCTGAGGGAGGGGGGAGACTTGGGGACACCACGGGCGGAGACAAGACTCCTGGAGATGGCCCCAAGGAAGGGGGCGAACAGACCTGGGGATGTCCCCGAGGGATGGGAGAGACCTGAGGACATCCCAGAAGGACCCAGGGATGTCCCCGAGAGAGGGAGAAGAGAGACTCGGGGTGTCCCTGGGGGAAAAGGAGAAGCCCAGAGACACTCCCTAAAGAAGGGACAGAACCAGAGGTGTCCCCAAGGACGAGAAGACACTTGGGGATGTCCCCACGGGATGGCAGAGCCCCGGGGATGTCCCCAAGGACTAGGAGACCCTTGGGGACATCTCCTATGGCACAGGAGAGCCCTTGGGGACGTCCCCAGCCACAAAATAAAGCCCCTGAGCAGACCCTGGTGCCGGTCTCTCCTTGGGGGCTCAGGGAGGGCAGGGCCGGGTGCCAGCGGGGGCTTAACGAGGGCCTTAACAAACTGGGCAATAATGGCCCAAGTGACACGGGGGTCCCGGACGCCTGGGCCCATCCCCATGGCCTTGAGCACTTGGTAATAACAAGGGTTATGGCAGGGAGGGAACCCAGGCATCCAGGCCCGGCACCTTCCCAGTACTCCCAGTGTCCTCCCATGCCACCAGTGCTCGGCTGGCCTCGTCCCTGGAGGCCAACATGGGGACAGGGACGGGGACACTGGGGGAGGTCCTAGAGCTGGGCATCGACACCTCATCTGTCCCAGGGATGGGGACAGCCAGGCACCCTGGGGTCCCCCGTCCTGTGATGCCATCCATTACGTCCCGTCCGGGCAGGGGTAGGAGCCCCACGCCTGAGGCCTGGCACGCTCGTGACATGCACAAGCTCCTCCTCTCGGTCCTGTCCATCACCATCGTCATCATCAGTGAGCCCAGCCCCATATCCCCCAGTGTCCCGTGCCCTCACCCCATGTCCCCGCATGTCCCCCCGTGTCCTGTGTGCTGATGCTGTGTCCCATGTCCCCATCCCGCGTCCCATGTGCTTATCCTGTCTTGTGTCCTCCATCCCGTGTGCCACCCTTGTCCCAAGTGCACTCCCGTGTCCCCCATCCCATGTGCCACCCGGGGCAGGGAAGAGCCCCCTTGGCGGGACTCCCATGATGCCCTGGGGCAGGAAGTGTTCCCCCTTGGCAGAACTCCCATGAGCCCCCGGGGCAGGGGCGGTCTCTATGCAAACGACGTCATGAATATTCAGCAGCCAATCACCGCCGCCACCACCGACCCGGAAGCGCTCCCGCCACGCCCTCAGCGGCTTCCCCCATCACGTGCTTCCCCAGCCCGGCTCTCACTGGCCGTCTGGCCGCGGCGCGAGCCAATGGAAACGCGGCCGGGAGCGGTGGCCAAAGGGAGGGGCGGAGCGGAGGCGGTGACGGGCAGGGCCCCGCACCAATGGCGTGCGGCGGGGCGGGGCGGGGCCAGGCGGCAGGCCGGCCTATGGGCGGGCTCAGGGGGCGGGGCGCGGAGGGGCGGTCAGCTGACGGCGAGCGGGGCAGGAGCGGGGCCATGGTGAGTGCGGGGTCGGGGGGCGCTAGGACCCGGGGGGGGGTCCTTTGGGGGACTGGGATGGGGGGCACTGGGACCCTGGAGAGTCCCTTTGGGGAACTGGAAGCACTGGGATAGGGGGCACTGGGATGGGGGGCACTGGGACCCTGGGAGGCCCTTTGGGGAACTGGGAGCACTGGAATGGGGGGCACTGGGATGGGGGGCACTGGGACCCTGGGAGGCCCTTTGGGGAACTGGGAGCACTGGGATGGGGGACACTGGGAGAAACTGGGACCCTGAGGGGGGCACTGGGGGGGGGGAACTGGAGCCCTGGGGGGGGCATGGGGGAACTGGGAGAAACTGGGACCCTGAGGGAGGACACGGGGGGAGCCTGGGCTGGGGGGCACAGAGGGCACAGGGGGGGTCACGGTGGGGGGGAACTGGGAGGAAACTGGGGCACTGTGGGATTGGGGAGGGGGGCACTGCCGGGTGGGGGGGGTGTCCCTGCGATTTGGGGGTGACAGCTCCCCCCCCCCACCGGTCCTCCCCCCTCCCCAGACCACGGCGCTGACCCAGGGGCTGGAGCGGATCCCGGACCAGTTGGGCTACTTGGTCATCAGCGACGGGGCCGTGCTGGCGGTGAGGGCGCCCGGACGCCTGGGCCCTCGGGGCGGGGGGGGCCCCCGGACGCCTGGGCCCCTGCAAAGGGTGGGGGGGGGGGCAGATGGGCACATGGCAGCACAGAGGAGGGAGCGAGGTGGAGCAGGGGCACCTGAGTGACAGGAGGGAGGTTGGGGACACCGTGGGGGTGGGTGGGCCCGGACGCCTGGGCCCCGGTGACGCTGTGTGTGTCCCCCCCCCACCATGGCAGTCGGCCGGCGACCTGGAGAACGACGAGCACACGGCCGCGGTGCTCTCGGAGCTGGTGGCCACGGCCTGCGGGCTGCGGCTGCAGCGCGGCCACGACCCCCCCTTCAAGCGCCTCTCGGGTGAGTGTCCCCCCCCCCCGGTGGTGGCTGTCACCCGCTTGTCCCCAGGGTGGCCGTGGCCCCTGCGCTGGCCCCGTGGTGGCAGCAGCCTCAAGGACCCTGGGGTGGTGGTGGCCCTCCACGCTCACCTTGTCCACCAGGGTGGTGGTGGTGGTGGTGGTGGTGGTGGTGGCCCCGCGCTCACCAGGTACCTGGGGTGGTGGTGGCCCTGGTGGCCCCATGCTCACCCTGTCCTCAGGGGAGTGGTGGCCCCAGTGTCCCCAGGGTGATGGTGGTGGCCTCGGTGGCTCCACATTCACCCTGTCCCCAGGGGAGTGGTGGCCCCGGAGTGATGGTGGTGGCCTTGGTGGCCCCACGCTCACTCTGTCCCTAGGGAGTGGTGGCCCCAGTGTCCCCAGGGTGATGGTGATGACCCCGGTGGCCCCACACTCGCCCTGCCTCCAGGAGGGTGGCGTCCCCGGGGCGACGGTGGTGGCCTCGGTGGCCCCGTGCTCACCCTGTCCCCGCAGTGGTGTTCGGGGAACACTCCCTCCTCGTCACCGTCTCCGGGCAGAAGCTCTTCGTGGTGAAGCGCCAGAACCACGTCCAGGAGCCCGTCGCCGTGTGAGCCGCCCCGGAGGTCGGCCCGCGTCCCCGCTGTCCCCAGGGCGAGGGGGACGGTCCCCCTCCCCGCTGCCGTCCCCAGGGCTTCGGGGGATCTGTCCCCTGCGTCCCCAGGGCCCTGCGGTGACACCCACCCGGGTCGCTGCCATCCCCAAGACCTTCCCAGGTGGACGGTCCCCCACATCTCTGCTGTCCCCAGGGCTCTGTGGTGTCCCCCAGCCATGTCCCTGCTGTCCCCAGGGCCCCGTGGTGACACCCACCCGTGTCTCTGCTGTCCCCCCCCCCCGGCCCTGCAGTGACACCCACTTGCTTCCCCGTCAACCGCAGCAGAGCGGTTCCCCATGTCCCTGCTGTCCCCAAGGCGCTGCGGTGTCCGGCGTCCCCTGTCCCCTGCACGTCCCAGGGCCCTGCGGCGTCACTCTCCAACCGTTGTCCCTCCCTTGAGACAATAAATTGTGTCCTGGTCCCGTCCCCGTCCCCCGTGGCAGCTTCTTTTGGGGGGGGGGGGACGTGGCTCCCCTCAGGGCAGGGGACGGGGTGACAGCAGGGGTCACGGTGGGGGGGTGTCCTGCTTTCCCCCATCGCCCGTGTCCCCCTCGGGGCGACAGACCTGTCCCCACGTCACCGTCACCAGCACGTCCAGGCCAGCGCTTTATTCGCACGCGCACACACACACACGCGGCAGCCAGCGCGGAGGCAAATAAATAACACGATTAAAGTGCCGCCCGTCTCGGGGGGGGGCACGGGGACGTCCCCGTCCCCAGCGGGGCTCGGAAGCGGGTGGCAGCGCGGGACCTGCCTTTGGCTCAGCACCCCGGGGCCACGTCCCGGTGTGTCCCCCACCCCACCCCCGGCAGCAGGGACACGTCCTGGTCCCTTGTCATCCCCGTGTCCGTCTGTGTCCCCCCCCCCCCCCCCCCCAGCAGCCAAATTCAAGGCAAGGCGGGAAGCCGCAGGGGTGTGAACAGCGCCGGGACCAGCCGCAGGACGTCCCCCCCCGTCCCCCCCCCACCGCCGCCTTCCCCAGTGCCACCCCCGTCCCCAGAGCATCGTCACCTTCCCCCCCCCCCAGGGTGGGGACGGGTCCCCCGCCCCTGTCCCCCTTTTGGGCCCCAGGTCCCCCATGGCACGTTCCAGTCCAGTCCCAGTGAAGCAGCAGGTTTGGCCCCGCCGGGGGCGTGGAGAAGGGGGGGGGGGGGACACACACGGCCACAGTCCCCAGCCCCCCCCGCCGCTCGTCCCCGCGGTGGCCGTCACTTGACGGGCTCCACGACGAGCACCTTGCACTCCCGCTTGGCGATCTTGTCCAGGGACAGCACCGTCTTCTCGGGGGGCAGGTAGAGGGGCCGCCCCACGGGGGAGCCCACCGGCGGGGTGATGGCGCGCCGCTCCATGACGCTGCCCGACCTGGCGGCGCCGGGCGCTGAGGGGGCTGTCCCCTGCCCCGCGTCCCTGCGGGGCTGCCGGTCCCCTGTCCCTGCAGGGCTGGCTGTCCCCTGCCCCGCGTCCCTGCGGGGCTGCCGGTCCCCTGCCCCCTGTCCCGGGGGGGCTGGCGGTCCCCTTCCCCGCGTCCCTGCGGGGCTGCCGGTCCCCTGCCCTGTGTCCCTGCGGGGCTGCCGGTCCCCTGCCCCGTGTCCCTGCGGGGCTGGCTGTCCCCTGCCCCGTGTCCCTGGGGGCCTGGCTGTCCCCTGCCCCATGTCTCTGCAGGGCTGGCTGTCCCCTGCCCTGTGTCCCTAGGGGGCTGGCTGTCCCCTGTCCCTGTGGGGCTGGCTGTCCCCTGTCCCTGCGGGGCTGGCTGTCCCCCTCCCCGCCCCCCCCCAGCACAGGTATCCCCCCTGTGCCAAACACCCCTCTGCCCCGGGTGCATCCACCACGCTGGGTGTCCCCGCTGTCCCCTCCAGCCCCGGGTGCCACCCACCTCGTCTCCCTCTCACCCCACACGTCCCCTTGCCGCGCGTCCCCTCATCCCGGCTGCCGTCCCCTCCCCGGCATCCCCCTCCCCGCCAGCTCAGCCCCGCGCGTCCCCCCAGCCCCGTCCCGCGCGTTGTCCCCTCTCCGGGTCCCCTCCGTACCTCATGAGGTGGCTGCGGGACGGCTGCTGGTGGGAGAAGGACTGGGAGCGGCCGAGGCCGGCCTGGTGCCGCTCCACCAGGTCGCGCACGGCCGGGCTGCTGGGGCTGCTCTTGCGCGACACGGGCCGGGCCTCGGGCGGCGGGTTGGCCACGCTCGCCGTGAACTGCAGCTTCAGCTTCATGTGCTGCGACAGCTGGCGACGGCGCGGCGCCGGTGACGCCGGGCTCCGTTCCCGCCCTCCCTCCCGCCGCCCTCCCGCCGCCGAGCCCCGCGACGGGCCCAGGCGTCCGGGCGGCCTCACCTCGAAAAGCCCGGCCCGCAGCGCCTGGAAGGCCACGCGGATGGTGAGGGCGCTGCCCTTGCGGGAGTAGCCCAGGTTGTTGAGCGGCGTGTGGCACACGATGGCGTCCAGCGCCGCCTGCGTGGCCCGGCGCTCCTCCCCGGACAGCTTCTTCCCTAGAGGGGGGACACGTGGCGATGGGATCTCTGCGCTTTCTCGGCCACCTCCGTCACCTCCATCCCCTCTCGGTCGCCTTGTTCTCTCCCAGCCAACGCTGTCCCCTCTGATTCCTCCATCTCCCTGCACCTCTCCTCATCACATCCATCCCCAGATCTTCCTCCATCTCCTCTGTCCCCTCCTGGCCACCTCTGTCACCTCCATTGCTTCTTGGCCACCTTGTCCTCTCCCAGCCAACACTGTCCCCTCTGATCCTTCCATCTCCCCACACCTCCCCTCATCACGTCCATCCCCAGATCCTTCTCCATCTCATCTGATCCCCTTCCCATCTTCTCTGTCATCTCCTGGCCACCTCTGTCACCTCCATTCCTTCTTGGCCACCTTGTCCCCTCCCAGCCATCACTGTCCCCTCCAGTCCCTCTCAGCCACCTTGAAACCTCCTGGCCATCCCTGTCCCCTCTGATGCCCCCCATCACGTCCATCCCCTCTTGGCTACCCCCAGATCCTCCCGCCAATCCCCTCCCCGTCCCCTCCTGTCCCCACCGGCCGTGGCGGTCTCGGGCGTCCAGACGAGCCGCACGGCCAGGAAGTCCTGGAGGTCGTTGAGCAGCGTGTAGGTGACGGTGAAGCGCTGCCGGGCCCGCACCGGTGACTCGCAGGCGGCCGTCATCACGAAGCGCGGCCGCTCCAGGCGGATGCTTGGCAGCCTGGGGACGGGACAGGGGTTAGGGACGCGGGGACGGCCCCGAGGAGCCGCGGGGACGGCCCCGAGGAGCCCTGGGGACACGGTTTAGCGACACGGGCACACGGGAACCACCACGTGGCACCCTGGGGACGTGGGGTTAGTGACATGGGAATGGCACGAGCCCAGGGCAGGGATCCCCCTGCTTGGAGCAGGAGGACTGGGGGGGTCCCTTCCCCTTTGGGGACAGTGACCCAGAGGTCCCTCCCTTGGGGACCGGGGCCATCGAGGACCTTCGGGGCGGCTCTCACCGGTAATGGGTGTAGATGCTGCTGGTGAAGGGCAGTTTGGGCGTCGACCACTGGATCACGGCCACCAACGGGACCTCCAAGCCCTGCAGGGACAGAAGGTCAGGAATGTCCTTGTCCCCACTGCCCACGGCAAGGACAGACCCCCCTCATCCCAGCCAGGATGGTCCCCCAAACCCCCCAGCGCCCCTCAGATTCCCAGAATGACAAATCCCCCCCCCCCCGCCCAGCCGGGATGGTCCCTCTCGGTGTCCCCTCATCCCTCACGTCCCCCCAGTCAGGACGGTCCCCCCCCCCAGGGTCCCCCCCACCGTGTCCCCTCACCTCCTTGGCGTCCTCGGGGGGCCTCTCGGGCGCCTGGAGCTGGAAGAGGAAGTTGTGCTCCTCGAGGGCGCTGAGGGCGCAGGGACAGGCCGAGCCGGCGCTGGCCACGCGGCAGAAGGCGCCCACGGGCACCTCGCCCGAGTGGTGGCTGCGGGACGGGGCGCGGGGACAACTCAGGGACGCGTGGGACAGCCCGGAGCCGGGGGGGGGGGGTGGCCTCCCTGGGGCCGAGAGCACGGCACGGCCCCATCCCAAGGGACGGGCAGACCCCCACGGCCTCCCTCGGGGTCCGGGAGACGGCACAGCCGCGTCCCCCCCGCCCCAGGGACCGTCCCCGGCGTCCCCAACGCTCACCAGACGTCATCGACCAGCAGGACGGAGCCGTCGGGCATGACGGGCAGGTAGCTGGCGTTGAAGTTGGGCAGGATCTGCACGTCCCACAGGGAGATCTCCTCCTGGGACCAGCCGTTCAGCACTGGGCGACAGGGACACCAGGGTGACACCACAGGGGACACCGGGGTGGCCCCAACCAGCCTGTGTCCCATCTACGTTCACTTTCTCCAACACACATCCTCCGCTCTGCCCCAGCCACCTCCTCAGTCCGAGACTGAACCCCCTCTCCGTGGTGGCTGTCCCCACCCCAGCCACCCTAGTGTCCCTGTCCCCCATGCCACCGCCCCGTCCCCTCACCTTTGAGCACGGTGAGGTACTTCCCGGAGACGGTGAGCTGGCGGCATCGCACCACGGGCGGGGGCAGCACAGTCAGCAGGGTGCTCACTGCAGGGAGACGGGCGGTCAAGGGACACGAGGGGACACGGTGGGGGGGACACGGGGCACCCAAGTGGCAGGGGGGGACGGGGACACAAAGCGTAGGCTGCTGGCAGGGCAGGGGACACGGAGATGGGGAGCCCGAGGGGGGAAAAGGGACATCGGGAACGCAGAATGCCAGAGGCAGGGGACGCTGAGGGAGACGGGGGACTTGGGGAGGGACAAGGGACCTGGGGGACATCAGGGGACACGGGGCCGGTCCCACCTTGCGCCTTGAAGGCTCCCTGCTCCTGGCGGAAGACGTGCGCCGGCGCCCGGGTCTGGAGCAGGCTCAGGTACCCGCCGCCCTCCTGCAGCTCAGGCGGCTCCGTGTCCCGCTTCCACACCGTCACCACGATCTGGGGACACCGGGGACGTGGGGTCGAGGCCGGCCCGGAGGTCCCCTCCTGTCCCCGAGGCCTCCTGCTGTCCCCCAAACCCACCCCAACTGCTCCTGAGGGACCCAGAGAGCGGGACATGAGGGCTGGATCCTGCTCCCCACCCCTGGTCGCAGTCCTATGTCACCATGCTTGTCCCCAAGGTCACCACATTGTCCCCAGGGTCCCAACATTGTCTCCAGGGTCCCCTCCTGTCCCCACTCCCACTCTCACCTTGATGGACCAAGAGGCACCGTGGCTAGATCTTAATCCCAGCTCTTGGTCCCCAAACTGTCCCAGAGGTCCCATCCTGTCCCTGAGGTCTCCTGCCATCTCCAAGGTCCCCACGCTGTCCCCACCGTCCCTTCCTGCCCCTGAGGTCCCCACGCTGTCCCCTAGGTCCTCTCCCATCCCCGAGATCCCCACACTGCCCCCCAAGATCCCCATGATTTCCTCAAGTTTCCCTCTCGTTCCCAAGGTCCCCATGCTGTCCCTGAGGTCCCCTCCTGTCCCCAAGGTCCCCATGCCGTCCCCGAGGTCCCCACGCTGTCCCCAAGGTGCCATCCCCGCCTCACCTTGGCCTTGACGGTGCCAGGGGGCAGCTTGTCGAGGGAGATGGTCAGGGGGAAGATGACCTCGTCCGTGGACACGATGGGGTCCTCCACCGGCATCTGGGGACACAGCGGGGCTCAGCCACGGTGGCCCCTTCCCCGGTCCTGCGTCACCTCCCCCGTCACCCCACGTCCCCCTCGTCCCGTATCCTCCCCCCAGGCCTTGGCCCCACATCTGCCCCACGTCCCTCCTTTGCCCCCCCACGTCCCCTTGTCCCCCTATAGCTTCCTTCGTAGCCACGTCCTTCCCTTATCCCCCATGTCCCCTTCCCCCATATCCGCCCTTGTCCCCAAGCCCCTTCCTTGTCCCCCACATCCCCTTGTCCCCATGTCCCTCCCTTGCTCCCTTGTCCCCCACGTTCCCTTGTCCCCCCATATCCACCCTTGTCCCCATGTCCCTCCTTTGTCCCCTCTTGTCCCTTTGTCCCCCCATATCCACCCTTTTCCCCTGTCCCTCCTTTGTTCCCCCGTATCCACCCTTTTCCCCATGTCCCTCCCTTGTCCCTTGTCCCTCCTCTGTCCCCATGTCCCTTCTCCCCCATGTCCCTCCCTTGCCCCCCCATATCCATCCTTGTCCCCCTTGTCCTTCCTCTGTCCCCCCCATCCACCCTTTTCCCCATGTCCGTCCCTTGTCCCCCTTGTCCCTCCTCTGTCCCCATGTCCCTTGTCCCCCATGTCCCTCCCTTGCCCCCCCATATCCATCCTTGTCCCCATGTCCCTCCTCTGTCCCCTTGTCCCCCACATCCCCTTGTCCCCATGTCCCTCCCTTGTCCCCCATGTCCCTCCTCTGTCCCCTTGTCCCTCCCTTGCCCCCTATATCCACCCTTGTCCCCATGTCCCTGCCCCCAAACCCCACCACGCCCCCCGTCCCCTCCCTCATCCTCCACGTCCCCCCTCCCCGGTCACCCACCCCGGCCGCGGGCCGCCCCGGGGGGCCCTGGCTGTGCGTCAGCAGGGCCCGGCAGTCCCGGAAAACGGGGGGCTCCGGCGGGGCCCCCTCCCCGTCCGGCTCCCCGTCCCCGTCCCGCTCCCCGCAGGGCTCCGAGCCGCCGGGGCTGACGCTGGCCAGGGCGGCCAGCGAGGCGGCCAGCTCGGCCCAAGGCGGTCGGCCCGGCCCGGTACCGGAGCCCATGCCGGTACCGGAGCCCGTGCCGGTGCCCGGGCGGCAGCGGAGCACCAGGAGGAAGCGCACGGTCTCGCCCAAGTAGAGGTGGTTGCGGCGGGGCAGCGCCCGGTACCGGCCCGGTTCCCCCGTCAGCAGCTCCCGGGCGGCGAACGGCACCGCCGGGAAGTACATGAAGTAATCGCACTGCGACTCCATGGGCCCAGCCGGTACCGGGGGAAAGGGGGGGGGGGAACGGGAGGACCGAGGGGGAGGGGAGCTGGGGGGGGGTTAGAGACCGGGGGACACCGGGAGCGAGGGGGAACCGGGGGGCTGGATCAAGGGGGGTCCCGGGGGGTCTGGGGAGCGGGAGGGAGGGGGGGGGAGCGGGCCCGGGGGGGGGCGCGGGCACCGGGGGGAGATGGCGGGGGGCCGTGGAGGGATACCGGGGGGTATCCCGGTACCAGAGGGGAGGCGCCCCGGGGGGAAGGGGGGGGAATCCCGAGGCCAGGCCGGGCCGGAGGGATCCCGGGGACCGGGAGGGATGCCGGGGCTCCGGGGAGGGGGGGGGGGGGGGTGCCGGGGAACGCCGCGGGGGGAGGCCGGGGCCGGGCCGGGGCACCGGGGGGGGGGAGGCCCGGGCCGGGGGCTCCCGGTGGCGGTTCCGGCTCCGGCTCCGCGCGGCGCTGCCGGAGCGACCGGGCGGGGCGGGGGCGGGGCAGGCGGCAGGCGGCGCGGGCGAGCGCCGAGCGCATCGATGAGGAGCTGGGGCACCACCCCCTGGAGGACTCGCCTCCCGCCACTGCTGGCAACGTCACATCCGCTCCCCGCACAGGGACCAATCGCCGCGCGGGAAGGCCCTCCGAAGGGGCAGGACTTCAGCCTGGCGCCTTCATGCCCGGCTCGGGGCGGGACTTCCTGTTCTGCCACAGGAGGAGCCAATCCCGCCCTTCCGCCCTCCCGCAGGGGGCGGGACTCCCCCCTCTCACAGCGCAGCCGAATGACTGACAGCAGCAACACCCAATCAGCAGGCTGCTTCCAGCTTTTATTGCCATTAGGACGGCGCGAGCCGTGACGGAGGAGGGGCCTGGCCAAGCCCCTCCCCCGGGGGCTCCACCCACGTGCCACGAACATGCTACGACACGCATTTGACATGCCACTGACATCACGTGACGTGCCACGAGGCACGCTACGACCTGCCATGATGCCGTGAACACGCCACTGCAGACATGCCACATGCCCAAACATGCCACAGGGTTAGGTGTACCCATTACCCAGAGCAGGTAAACTGAGGCACAGAGTCGTACCATGGCAGACCCCAATCCCCATTAGGATTGGGAGCTCGTTACCCAGGGCAGGGAAACTGAGGCACGGAGTGATCCTGCTACGCATTAAGGCCAGGGGGCACCCTGGGTCCCTGCCCCATTACCTGGGACCCAGGTAAACTGAGGCACGGGGCTGTAGTGTGCAGGGAGCCCAACGCCATATTAGGGCTAAGGGGGCCCATTACTGAGAGCAGGGAAACTGAGGCACAGGGCGGTACCGTGAGGAGACCCCAAAACCATTATGGTCAGGGGGAATCATTACCCAGACCCGATAAACTAAGGCACAGGGTTTTACCACAGGAAGACCCCAAAAACCAAAAGGGTTAGATGTACCCATTACCCAGATTAGGTATGCTGAGGCAGAGGGCTGTACCACAGGGACACCCCAATCCCCATCAGGGTTAGATGCACCCATTATTCACATTAGGTAAAGCAAAGCATGATGCTGCATTGTGGGCTCCCCCAATGCCCATCAGGGTTAGATGTACCCATTACCCAGATTAGGTATGCTGAAGCAGAGAGCTGTACCATGGGGGTCCCCAACCTCCATCAGGGTTACACATACCCATTACCCAGATAAGACAAACTGAGGCATGGTGCCGTACTGTGGGGACACCTCAATGCCCATCAGGGTTTGATGTACCCATTACTCGGATTAGGTAAAGCAAGGCATGATGCCATGTTGTGGGGACACCCCAATCCTCATCACAGTTTGATGTACCCATTATTCAGATTAGGTAAACCAAGGCAGTACTGTGGGGACACCCCAATGCCCATCAGGGTTCGATGTACCCATTACCCAGATTAGGTACACTGAGGCACGGTGCTATAGGGACACCCCAATGCCCATCAGGGTTTGATGTACCCATTACCCAGATTAGGTACACTGAGGCACAGCGCTATAGGGACACCCCAGTGCCCATCAGGGTTCGATGTACCCATTACTCAGATCAGGTAAACCAAGGCAGTACTGTGGGGACACCCCAATGCCCATCAGGGTTCGATGTACCCATTACCCAGATTAGGTACGCTGAGGCACGGCGCTATGGGGACACCCGAATGCCCATCAGCATTTGATATACCCATTACCCAGACCAGGCAAACTGAGGCACGGCACGATCCCGTGTGGGGCTCCCTGCCACGTCCACAGGCTGGGGGGGGGGCTACGGAGGGGTTGGGGGGAAGGGGCAATCTCTCGCCACGCCTGCCCCCCCCCCCCGCCGCCCCCGCCGCTAGGCCCCCGGCGGCGCCGTGCCGTTGCCCCCCGTCCCGAACTGCCGCCGGTCGAGGATGTCCTTGTACTGGAGCTCGGGGGTGGCGAGGCGGGCGCAGCGCTCGCGCTCGGCCGGTGGCAGCCCGGCCCTCAAAGCGTAGCCCAAGATCTCGGCCCGTCCCGGCGGCTGGAAAGGCCGGAGGCGGCCGTCGGCGATGGCGCCCGCCGCCACGGGCCCGCCGCCCCGCAGGCAGCGCCGCGCCAGGGCGTCCCGGCGTTCCCGCAGCCTCCGCACCTCGTCGCGGAGCCGGGCCGCCCCGAAGGCCTCGGCCCGGCGCCAGAAGGAGCGGTTGAGGTGGGCGTAGAGGGCCCAGTCGAGGGCGTTCCAGGCGCGGAGGCGGGCGGCCTGGGCGGCGCTGAGGGTGGCGGGCGCCCGGCGCCCGTTGTGGGCGAAGGCGGCCACGTCGTCCTCGGCCCAGCACAGCGCGTCGCGCAGCAGCACCAGCGACTCGTCGAAGTGCTCCGCCAGCAGCACCAGGGCGAACGCCCGCTCCACGCCCGCCACCGCCGCCGCCACCGCCCCGGCGTCGCCCGGCGCCGACGGCAGCCCGAAGTCGAACCACAGCAGGTTGCGGGCGTAATGGTTGCCCCGCGCTCCCGGCTCGTAGAAGCGGCCCGGGGACGCCAGGAAAGCTCCCAGCGACGGAGCCCGCCGGAAAGCCGGAGCTATGGCCCGGTAGTAGGCGAAGGCCGACTCGCCCAGCGTGCCCGGGTCCCGCACGATGGAGAAGTAGAAGGTGTCGTTGGGCATCACCTTCTGCACCTGCGGGGGGGGGAACGGGGCGAAGGGCTCGGCGGACCTGCACGGCGCCCGCGGGCCTCCTCCCTCTCCCCCGGGCGTCCTCCGTCTCCCCTGGATGCTCGCCATCTCCCCTAGACAGCCTCCGTGTCCTCCAAGCATCCTCCATCTCCCCCAAACATCCATCGTCTCCCCCAGGTGTCCTCCATCCCTCCTAGATGGCCTCCATCTCCCCTAGACGTTCCCCAACTCTCCTGGATGTTCCCCATCTCTTCTGGATGTCCCCCATTTCCCTCAAACATCCATCGTCTCTCCCAGGTGTCCTCCATCCCCCCTAGACGTCCCCCATCTCCTCCAAACATCCATCGTCTTCCCCCAGGTGTCCTCCATCCCCCCCAGATGTCCCCCATCTCTCCTAGATGTTCCCCAACTCTCCTAGATGTTCCCCAACTCCTCCAAACATCCATCATCTCCCCCAGGTGTCCTCCATCCCCCCTAGATGGCCTCCATCTCCCCTGGACATTCCCCAACTCTCCTGGATGTTCCCCATCTCCCCTGGATGTCCTCCCTTTCCTCCCAGACGTCCACCATCTTCTCTAGAGGTTCCCCATCTCCTCCAGGCGTTCTCTATCTCCTCTAGATACTCCCCATTTCCCCCAGACATTCCCCATCTCCCCTGGATGCTCCCCATCTCCCCCGGACACCCTCCATCCCTCCTAGACATCCTCCATCTCTCCCAAATATCCACTATCTCCCCTAGAGGTTCCCCATCTCATCCAGGCGTCCTCCATCTCCTCTAGATGTTCCCCATCTCCCCCAAACATCCCCCATCCCTCCTAGATGTTCCCCATCTGCCCCATGCATCCACCATCTCCCCCAGGCATCCTCCATCTCCCCTGGACGTCCTCCGTCTCGCCCGGACATCCTCCGTCTCCCCTAGACATTCTCCATCTCCAGGCGTCCACCATCCCACCTAGATGTGCCCCCAGCATTCCCAGCATCCCCGCGTCCCCCACATCCCCGGCGTCCCCGTCACCTCGGGCAGGTTGAAGCGCATGTGGTGGCAGAGGATGTCGAAGGGGGGCCCGCCGGGGCGGTAGCCCTTGACGCGGCTGGCCTGGAAGGGGCTGGGGTAGCCGAACTGGTAGCGGTGGGGCAGGGCGAAGCGGAGCCCGTGGGCCTCGCCGAAGCGGTGCAGCAGGTTCACCACGCTGCTGCTGCCCGTCTTGTGCGTCTTCAGGAAGACCAGGTGGGTGCGGGGCCGGCAGGGCTGCGGCGGGCGGGCGGCGGGCGCCGTGGGGGGCCTGGAGGTGGGGGGGTGCGGGCACCGCGTCGGGGGGCACCCAAGGGGACGGGGAGCGTCATGCCACCCGTCCCAGGTACCCAAGGGGTTGGGGACCCCCATCTCGCCCATCCTGGGCACCGGAGGGGATGACACCCACATCAGCCATCCCAGGTACCCAAAGGGTTGGGGATCCCTGTCCTGCTTGTCCCCAAGCACCCAAGGGGTTGGGGACCCTCATCTCGCCCATCCTGGGCACCAGAGGGGATGAGGACACCCACATCATCCATCCCAGGTACCCAAAGGGTTGGGGACCCCCATTCTGCCCCCCCCCAGGGGGCCCAGGAGGTTGGGGACCTCCACATCAGCCATCCCAGGTACCCAAGGGGTTGGAGAACCCCATGCTGCTTGTCCCCAAGCCCCCAAGGGGATGGGGACCCCCATCCTGCTTGGTCTCAAGCACCCAAGGAATTGGGGACCCCCATCTCACCCATCCTGGTCACCCAAGGGGATGGGGACCCCCATCCTGCTTGGTCTCAAGCACCCAAGGAATTGGGGACCCCCATCTCACCCATCCTGGTCACCCAAGGGGATGGGGACCCCCATCCTGCCTGTTCCCCAAGCACCCAAGGGGTCAGAGACCCCCATCCCAGGCACCCAGAGGGTGGGATCCCCCATCCCCCCCCCCGAGGAATTATGGGGTGCAGATTCCAGGGGAGATGGGCCGGGCCGGGTGACACCCACCTCCGCTGGAAGGGTCCCACCAAGAACTGCACCACGAAGCCAACGGTCACGCAGACGCCCAGGGCGGCCGCCAGCACCTGGAGCCGGCGGCAGGTGGGCGGCAGCTTCATGGTCCCGCGGGGACACGGGGGCTCGGGGGACCCAGGCGTCCGGGCCGCCGGCGCTTAGGGGGACGCTGCGAAGCCGGGGAGGGGGTGGGAAGAAGAAGAAGGACCCGACGCGTCTCCGTCAGGCGGGTGGCCCCAAGTGTCACCTCCCCGGGGGTGTCACCGCGCCGAGCCCGGCCGGAGCCACGTCGTGGCCCGCTGGGGGGGTCAGCGGAGGCGTTTGGGCTCCCGCCAGCCCGGCCTGGCCCTTCCCGGGGCCAGCTGGGACCCATTAGCGGGGGGGGGACGGACAGATGGACGCCCCACCCTGACGGGCGGACGGGCATGGAAACCCCCCTCCTGCACGGACACCCCCGGGATCCCTCCCTGCCCCACACGTGGCGGACACCCCCCTGTACCCCCGGCCACCGGGTCGCCCTTGTCCCCCGTGTCCCCCCACTGTGACCCCCCAGCCCATGTCCCCCTTGTCCCCCTCTGTGACCCCCCAGACCCTTGTGTCCCCCGTGTCCCCCCTCCGTGACCCCCTGTCCCCTGTTTCCCCCTCTGTGACCCCCCAGACCCCCATGTCCTTCCAGGACACCTGTGTCCCCCCCAGGCCCTGTGTCCTCCCAGTCCCGTGTCCCCTTGTCCCCCTCTGTGACCCCCCAGACCCTTGTGTCCCCCATGTCCCCCCTCTGTGACCTCCAGGCCCCTGTGTCCCTCCTGTCCCCCGTGTCCCCCTCTGTGACCCCCCAGACCCCCATGTCCTTCCAGAACACCTGTGTCCCCCCCCAGGCCCTGTGTCCTCCTAGTCCTCGTGTCCCCTTGTCCCTGCTCTGTGACCCCCCTGTCCCCCCCCAGGACCTCTCTGTCCCTCTAGCTCCCACGTTGTCCCCCAGACCCTGTGTATCCCGTGTCCCCCCCAGACCCTGTGTCCCCCCTGTACCCCGTGTCCCCCTCATGTCTCCGTGTCCCCCTGTGTCCCCATCTTGCCCCCTGACCCCGTGTCCCCCCCCATGTCCCCTCTGTGCCTCATGTCCCCCCCGGTCCCCCTGTCCCCACCGTGTCCCCCTGTCCCCACCGTGTCCCCCAAGCCCCCCCCCGGGCCCTCTGTCCCCCCCCCCGTGTCCCCCTCGTGTCCCCCCGCCTCCGCACTCACCGCGGCTCCGGGGCACCGGGCACCGGACTCAGCGCCGCCGCATCCCGGCGGGGTCCCGGCGCCGCTCGGGGCCTCCCGGCGGCTCGGCAGGGCCCGGCCCGGGGGGGGCCCCGGTGTCCCGGGCGGGGGGGGGGGGGGAGGAAGGAATCCGGCCGTGCGGGGCTCCGCTCCCGGCGAGTCCCGGGATGCCGCTGCCGGCGGGTCCCGTGCGCCGGTCCGGGCGGCCGCTGGGTCCCGGTATCCCGGTGGGTCCCGGTGGGGCTCGGCGGGTCCCGGTGGGGCTCGGTATCGCGGTGGGTCCCGGTGTGTCCCGGTGTCCCGGCCGCACTCTCGCTCTTCGCCGAAGTTTCCTCCTTTGTCTCCCGCTGTCCCGCCCCGCCCCGCTGCACCGGGCCGGCCCCCCGGTACCGGACCGGCCCCCGCGCCCCCGTCCGGGCCCCCCCGGTACCGGACCGGCCCCCGCGCCGCCGTCTGGGCCCCGCCGATACCGGGCCGGCCCCGTCTCCCCCTCCCCCCGATACCGGGATGGTCCCCTCCCCCCCGGTACTGGGACAGCCCCCGCCAGTACCGGGACGGGCCCCCGGTACCGGGAGAGCCGTGCGGAGGCATTGGGGGGACACTGGGGACACTTGGGGACACTGGGGGGACGCTGCAGGGTCCGGGGGGCACTGGGAGCACTGGGGACACTGGCGGGACGCTGCAGGGTCCGGGGGGCACTGGGGGCACTGGGGGGGGCACTGGGAGCACTGGGGACACTGGGGGGGGGGCACTGCAGGGGCTGAGAGACAAATCTGGGGGGGGGCAGATTGGGGGGAGCAGATCCGGGGGTCCCGGTGCAGCCGGCGCTAGGACCCGGGGGTCCGGGAGGATCGGGAGCCGCCGCCGCTGCACCGGGCGGTACCGGGCGGTACCGGGCTGCACCAGGGTTTGCCGGGCTGCACCGAGCCGGGCTGTACCGGGGTGCGCTGTCACCGGACCGGACCGGGCATGGGGCGGTTGGTGCCGCCGGTGCTGCCGGTGCCGGTGCCGGTGCAGAGCCCCGGGACTGCAGCGGGCGCTGGGCATCGCGCTGGGCACCGTCCTGCCCGCGCTCAGCACCGGGAAGGGCACCGGGAACCGGGAACCGGGACCCCCCGTCCTGCCCGGTCCTGGGACCCCCCGGCTGGTACCGGCCCCAGGACCTTCCTTGTGGGTGCTGGGGGCTCCCGGGGGTCCCCAGGGGTCGAGGATGTCCCCAGTGTCCCCAAGGGTCCCGGGTGTCCTCGTGGGTGCTGGGTCCCCCCAGCAGGTGCCGGGTCGCCCAGCCGGCCCGTCTCCAATAAACCGCGTAATTCATTGAGTGGCTTGTGTGGTTTGGGTGCGTAGGGGGCTATATGGGACCCCTGGGCTATAGGGGACCTGGGGGGCTTGGAGCTGTCCGGGACCCCAGGGGTGTGGGGCTATATGGGACCCCTGGGCTATAGGGGACCTGGGGGGCTTGGGGCTGTCCGGGACCCCAGGGGTGTGGGGCTATATGGGACCCCTGGGCTGTTTGGGGCTGTTTGGGACCTCATGTCCATATAGGCCATACTGGACTATGAGGGATCTCTGGGCTATACAGGGTTATAAGGGTCCCTGAGCAATATGTGAACAACTTCTATCTTGGATTATACATGACTTTGAAGCCTTTTGGAATATAAAGACTATATGTGTCATATAGCATCCACAGACCATATGGGGCTGTATGACCCCCATTAAACTATATGGGACCCCAGATCTATATGGGGCTATAACAGTCCTCTATAAGGCCCCCCAGGGCCTTATAGGACTGTAGGGACCTCCAGGCCACACGACTCTACAGGGGATCTCCAGGTCACAGAGGACCCCAGGCCATCCGGGGCTATAGGGAACCCTGGGCCATATGGGATTATAGGGGATCCTCAGGCTAGAGGGGACCTCAGGGCCATATGGGACTCCCAGGCGATATGGGGCTATAGGAGACTCCTGAACCACATGGCACTATAGGGGATCCTATATGTCAAAGGGGGCTATAAGGTTCCCCATGTTATAGGAAGCTATAGGATCCCCCATGCCATAGCAAGCTATAGGGATCCCCGGCCATAGGAGGCTATAAGGTTTCCTGTGCCATAGAGGGGGCTATAGGGATGCCAGGCCATAGGGGGCTATAGGGTTCCCTGTACCATAGCAGGGGCTATAAGGTCCCTCGTGCCGTAGGGGGCTATAGGGGGACCCCGCCCCACGTGGGCGCCGCGGCAGCCCCGGGCCACGCCCCTCGCACGTGCCGGGCGGGGGGGGAGGGCGGGGCCGCGCCGCTGCCTGCGCCTGCGCAGTGGCTTCGTCCCGCCCCCTCCGCTCCGCTCCGCTCCCCTCCCAACGCGGGCGTCGAGGCGCGCGCACGTGCTGGGCGTGACGTCGTTCCCGCGGCAGCGCGCGAGGCCAGGCAGGGCGCGGGGAGGGGGAAGGGGAGGGGGGGGGTCAATGGGTGCGCGTCACGTGACCTTCGGGGGGGGGGGACCCTGTTCCCCCCCCCCAGCGTGTCCCGGGGGGGTACTTGGGGCCTTGTCCCCCCCCCAAAGTGTGTCCCAAGGGGGGTACTTGGGGCCTTGTCCCCCCTCAAAGTGTGTCCCGGGGGGGTATTTGGGGCCTTGTCCCCCCTCAAAGTGTGTCCCGGGGGGGTATTTGGGGCTTTGTCCCCCCCCCAGGTGTGTCCTGGGGGTATTTGGGGCCTTTCCCCTCCCCCAAGTGTGTCCCGGGGGGGTATTTGAAGCCTTGTCCCCCCCCAAGTGTGTCCCAGGGGGGTATTTGGGGCTTTGTCCCCCCCCAGGTGTGTCCTGGGGGTATTTGAGGCCTAGTCCCCCCACCCAGCATGTCCTGGGAGGTATTTGGGGCCTTGTCCCCCCTCAAAGTGTGTCCCGGGGGGGTATTTGGGGCCTTGTCCCCCCCCGAGTGTGTTTTGGTGGGGTATTTGAGGCCTTGTCTCCCCCTGGCATGTCCTGGGGGGTATTTGGGGCCTTGTCCCCCCTCAAAGTGTGTTCTGGGGGGGTATTTGAGGCCTTGTCTCCCCCTGGCATGTCCTGGGGGGTATTTGGGGCCTTGTCCCCCCTCAAAGTGTGTTCTGGGGGGGTATTTGGGGCTTTGTTCCCCCCCCAGGTGTGTCCTGGGGGGGTATTTGGGGCCTTTCTCCCCCCCCCAAGCAGGACCCCAGGGGTTTTTTTGGCAGTCTGGTTCCCCCCCCCCTGCACCCCATCATGTCCCCGGAACCATCCCGGGGGTCCTTGTCCCCTCCTGTGTCCCCCCTGGAGGGGGTATTTGGGGTCCCCTCTCCCCGCAGGGAGTTGAGGACACACTGGGGGGGGGGGACATCCCCGTCCCCCCCCCCCCAGCTGAGCCGTCCTGCGTCCCCCCAGGCCCCGCCATCACCATGCCGCCGCGGCGCTTGGCCTGCGTCCAGGGCGCCTCGTCCAGCTCCGGCTCCTCGGCGGGGCCCGGCACCGGCTCCAGCCCGGCAGGGGCACGATCTGAGCCCCGGAGCGGCTCCCCGCCTCCGGATAGCCCGTGAGTTTGGGGGGAAGGGGGGGGTGCACGGGAAAGGAGGGGGGGCTGCGCCCCGGCCACCCTCCCACCGCCATGCCGTGCCCCGCAGGGACGCCAGCAGCGGGGACGCCGACTCCGGCAGTGACTTCGAGGATGCGCTGCGGAAGCACGGCAAGCGGGGGGCCCGTGCGGCGCCCGCCCGCCCCCTGGTACGTCTCATTTCCCCCCCCTCCTCCCGCTCCGCCGCCTTCCGGACGCTTTCCCAATTTTTGGGGTGCTTCTGCCCACGCGCCGCAGCGGCTGCCCATGCTCTAACCACGCCGCGTCTCCGTCTCCGTCCCCGTCAGGTCCCCAAGCGTCCCCGGAGGGAGCCCGGCACGGATGGGAGCAGCCCAGCCACCAGAAACCCGGAGCAAAACACCCTCTTTGAGGCCGTGAGGTCGGCCAAGACGGCCACCGAGGTAACTCCGCTCCCGCCGCTCTCCCTGCGGCTTCGGCCCCGCTTTTTGGTGGGGGGATGACGGCGGGGCCGCGTGTGGCTCGAGCAGGGGACAGCGGGACGTAGCGGGGGGGGGGGCACCGGGTGCGTGTTTGACGCCGGCTGCCCCCCTCCCTGCTCTCAGACGCTGGTGGACGACTGGCTGGAGACCTACAAGCGGGACCGGGAGACGGGATTCCTGGAGCTCGTCAACTTCTTCATCCGCTCCTGCGGCTGCAGAGGTGGGCGAACCGCCGTCGGGCGCTCGGCCTCCTCCCCGCTGCTGGGGGGGGGACGGACCCCGTCGTGGGCTGCCGTCCCTGTCCCCTGGGCTTAGGCACACCCGTTTTGGCCTTCGCGGGCTCTTGTCCTCGTCCCCTGGGCTTAGGGACACCCCTTTCAGCCTTTGCAGGCTCTTGTCCCCGTCCCCTGGCCTGGGAACCCCAGTCTCGGCCTTCCCGGGCTGCCGTCCCCGTCCCCTGTCCCCCCGTTCCACCTCTCTGCTCCCCCCCCGGCAGGCGTGGTGACCCTGGAGATGTTCAGGAACCTGCAGAACTCGGAGATCATCCAGCAGCTGACGGAGCAGTTCGACGAGGTGCGGGGCGGCGCGCGGAGGGGCCGCGGCCCCCCGGGGAAGGAGGCGGCCGAGGGCCCGGCTCACGCCGTCTCCCCCGCAGGATTCGGCCGAGTACCCGCTGTCGCTGAGCACCCAGCCCTGGCGCCGGTTCCGGGCGGGTTTCTGCGAGCTGGTGGCCGTGGTGGTGCAGCGGTGCCAGTACAGCATCATCTACGACGAGTTCCTCATGGATTCTCTCATCTCCTTGCTCACCGGCCTCTCCGACTCCCAGGTGCGGGCTTTCCGTCACACCAGCACCCTGGCAGGTAGGCGGCTCCGCGCCGGATGCCTGGATCCCCCTCGGGGATCCCCCCTGGTGCTTTTCCGCAGCCTTTCCCGGCCCTCATGGCGCTGCCGTACGCCCAGCCATGAAGCTGATGACGGCCATGGTGAACGTGGCGCTGGGCGTGAGCCTGCACAAGGAGAACAACCAGCGGCAGTACGAGGCCGAGCGCAGCAAGGGCCCGGGGCGCCGGGCCACCGAAAAACTGGAGGCGCTGCTGGAAAAACGGCAGGAGGTGAGCGCTCGAGCGGGGCCGGGCGGCGGGCAGCTGCCGGCGGGGCGCCCGTTGCCCCAGCCCCGCTCCTCTGCCAGCTCCAGGAGCAGCAGGAGGAGATCGAGAACATGATGAACGCCGTCTTCAAGGGCGTCTTCGTGCACCGCTACAGGTCGGAGCCTGCGTGGGAGGTCGGGGGCGGAGAAGGGGGGGTTCTTGGTATCGAGGTTTTATCGTAGGGAGGGGTTGTCCCTCTCTGTTCGGTGACAGCCCAGCTGGAAACTGGGACCAGTTTGGGGCTCCCCATTGCAGAGAGACGTGGAGGTCACCTTAGTGCCGAGGAAAGGGTGATGGAGAGGATGTTGGGGTTGTTGCGTGGTCGGGGAAAGGATGGATGGGATGAAAAAGGGACACAGGAGCGTTGGCCATGGACGGGAGGACGCGTGGGAGCTGGGATGTGGACGTCGTGCGGCCGGGGGGCGAAAAGACAAGGGGGTTTGGGGCGGGTGGCGCCAGCCCACGCGGTGCCGTGCGGGGCAGGGACGTGGTCCCCGAGATCCGGGCCATCTGCATGGAGGAGCTAGGCAAGTGGATGAGGAGCTACGCGGCCTCGTTCCTCACCGACAGCTACCTCAAGTACCTCGGCTGGACCCTGCACGACAAGGTGAGACGGGGCTGGGGGCGGGGGGGTGGCAGGGGGCCTGGTGTCCCCGCTCACGTCCCCCGTCCCCCGTCCCCCGTCCCCGCAGCAGCGGGAGGTGCGTCTCCAGTGCGTGAAGGCCCTGCAGGGCCTCTACGGCAGCCGGGACACGGCCGCCCACCTCGAGCTCTTCACCAGCCGCTTCAAGGTGAGCGGGTGGCGCGCGGCCGCTCCAGGGTCCCCGCGCGGGTGCCACCACCAACCGTGTCGTTCCCCCCCCCCCTTCCTTGCCAGACCCGCATGGTGTCCATGGTCCTCGACAAGGAGCCTGACGTGGCCGTGGAGGTCGTGAAGCTGCTGATGTTGATCCTGAAGTGAGTGAGGGGACAGGGGACAGGGTCCTGCAGTGAGCATGGGGACAAGGGGACAGGGCTGGAGAGGACACAAGGGACAGGGTCCTGCAGTGAGCGTGGGGACAAGGGGACAGGGCTGGAGAGGACATGGGAGGACAGGGTCCTGCAGTGAGCATGGGGAGAAGGGGACAGGGCTGGAGGGGACATGGGACAGGGTCCCACAGTGAGCATGGGGACATGGGACAGGGTCCTGCAGTGAGCGTGGGGACAAGGGGACAGGGCTGGAGAGGACATGGGAGGACAGGGTCCCACAGTGAGCATGGGGACAAGGGGACAGGGCTGGAGAGGACACGGGGAACAGGGTCCTGCAGCACATATGGGTACGGAGGGACAGGGCCCTGCGGCACAAGCATGGGGACAGCGTCCCGCAGTGACAGCAGGGCTGAGGAAGGGGGCTGGAGGGGACAAGGGGGGGAGGACGTGGGGGTCCCCTCGGAGCCCCGCGTGACCCCCCCCCACCTTCCCTGGCGCGCAGGAACGCGGACGAGGCGCTGACGGACGAGGACTGCCGCAGCGTCTACCCCTTGGTCTACGTCTCCAACCGGGCCCTGGCCGCCGCCGCGGGGCAGTTCCTCTACGGGAGGTGAGCGAGGGCGGCCGGGCCCCGAACCGCAGCGCCGACGGGGCCCGAAACCGCCGGAATCCCCGCCACAACCCCCCCAAAAAAAGAAAAAAAAGGGCCGAGCGCTCGCCGGGCTGCCAAGCCGTGACTCAGGCTTGATCGGTAACCAGACGCCCCGCTTCCTTTCCGCCTAGCCGCCGGCAACATCTGGCAGGCGAACGGCTCCACCCCGGGCCGGAGGTTACCTGCCGCCCCCGGAGCTCGTTTAACGCCCCGCTTTTAACGAAAGCGGGGCCCGGGGAAGCCGTGCCAGGCGCCGGGGTCACCCCGTGGGAGACGCCGGCCCCAGCACGCGCCTTATCGGCTGCTGGGCGCCCCGGCCAAGCCGCGCTGGCGGCCGGCTGCGTCCCGCTCGCGTGCTCGCGGCTCTTGCGAAAGCCTTGGCTCGTAACGCCGGGTTCGTTAGGCAGAGACGGCGCGGGGCGGGGGACGGGGGGGGGTGATGACAGATGCGGCAGGGAGCTGAGCTGGCACCCGGAGGGATGACGGTGATGCCAGCGATAAGGTGGAGGAAGGCCCGCGTGGAAGAGGCTGCGGGGACGCTCGTCCCGCCGTCCCCCCCCAGGGTGGGGGGGGAGGCCGCGGTGGCCCCGCCGCCCCCCTCCCGTCACCCGGACCTCGGGGCCGGACCTCGCGGCGGCCGCCTTGTTTATCTCGGCGCGGGCCTTGGCCGCTATCGGGCGCCGGCGTTGTTTGGGCTTGTCCCGGCTCCAGGCTGCCGCGGGAGCTGGAATGGTTCCCGCCCCCCCCTGCACATCTGGGACGGGGAGGGGGGGACGGGACGGGACGGGACGGGTGCCAGCGGGTGCGTCACGTCAGCGCGGCCCTTCCCTGGTCACGCGGGCTCCCTTCCCTGGGGGAGTTTTGGCTGCGCTGGTGCCAGCTCCCTGTCTGGAGCGGGGGGATGTGGGACCCCCGTGGCCGTGTCCCTCGGGGCTCTGGCTCCCATGTGCCCAACTTTGTCCCCATAGCAGGGGGACATGTGACCCCCACATACCCAGCTCTGGCCCCATAGCAGGGGGACATGGGACCTCCATGTCCCTCAGGGCCCTGGGGGACGTGGGACCCCCGTGTCCATGTCCCTCAGGTCTCTGACCCCCACATACCCAGCTCTGGCCCCATAGCAGGGGGACATGGGACCTCCATGTCCCTCAGGGCCCTGGGGGACGTGGGACCCCTGTGTCCATGTTCCTCAGGTCTCTGACCCCCACATATCCAGCTCTGGCCCCATAGCGGAGGGACATGGGACCTCCGTGTCCCTTGGGGCCCTGGGGGACGTGGGACCCCCGTGTCCATGTCCGTTAGGTCTCTGCTCCCCACATACCCAGCTCTGGCCCCATAGCAGGGGGACATGGGACCTCCATGTCCCTGGGGGACATGGGACCCCCGTGTCTGTGTCCCTCAGGTCTCTGGCCACCACGCGCCCCCTTCTCTTGGGTACACGGGATGCCCATGTGACCTGTCTGTGTCCCCCGGGGGCTCTGGTCCCTGCGTGACCCCCGTGTCTGTGTCCTCCAGGCTGCTGGACCCCCGGCAGGAGGCAGGGAAGGAGCCGTCTCGCGACGGGGAGAACAGGATCTTCTTCAGGCTGCTCCTCGACTTCTTCATCGAGAGCGAGGTGAGGGCGGCCGCGGGGCCCCGGGGGGGGGGGGGGCCGGCGGGGAGGTCCCCGCGCCCTGTGACGGCGCCCCGTGTCCCCCCCGTCTGCCATCCCCAGCTCCACGAGCACGCGGCCTACTTGGTGGACAGCCTGTGGGACTGCGCCGGGCCCCGCTTGAGGGACTGGGAGACCATGAGCGCCCTGCTGCTGGAGAAGACCCCCGCCGAGGGTGAGCAGGGGCGGCCGGTGACAGCGGGGCGGGGGGGCGCTCCGTCCCTTGTACTGCTGGGAGGCACTGGGATATACTGGGATGCCGCTGAGAGGCGCTGGGATGCGCTGGGACGTCCCTGCGAGGTCCTGGGATTCACTAGGTTACGTTGGAACTTGCTGGGACGTCACTGGGAGACACCGGGGCATTGCTGGGAGATGCGGGGATGCACTGGGATGTATCGGGATAGGATAAAGGTACCCTGGGACACTGCTGGGATGCACTAAGATATCCTGGGACGTTGCTGGAATGCACCAGGATGTACTGGGATGCACCAGGATATACTGGGACGCTGCCGGGATGCACCAGGATGTACTGGGATGCTGCTGGGATGCACTAGGATATACTGGGACACTGCTGGGATGCACTAGGATATGCTGGGACATTGCCGGAAGACTTTGGGACGTTTCTGGGAGATGCCGGGACACACTGGGATGTGACTGGGAGGCACTGGGGAATCACTGGGATGTGCTGAGATATCACTGGGGTATCTGGGGTTGTCGCTGGGACGTATCGGGGCATCAGTGGGTCGTCACCGGGATATGCTAGGATATGCCGGGATGTACTAGGACGTGCTGGGAGATGTTGGGACGTGCTGGGACCCCCTGGCGCGGCAGCGCGGTGACCCGGCGGTGGCCTGGGCCACCCCGCGTCCCCGTCCCCCCCCCATCCCTGCGGCTCCCCCCACTCCCGCCTCTCCCGCAGGCCTGGCCGACCGGCAGGAGAAGGTGCTGGTGGAGATCCTGGTGGCCAGCGCGTGCCAGGCCACCGAGGGGCTGCCGCCAGCGGGCCGCGGCCCAGGCAAGAAGGTAACGGGGCCGAGGGAGGGGGGGGGACGCGCAGTTGGGGACCCCCCCCCCCAAAAAAAAGGGCCGCGGCCGCTCCGAGCCCCTCTCTCTGCCCCCAGGCCTCGGCCCGGGAGCGCAAGATGCAGGCGGACGAGAGGACGCGACTCACCCACTGCCTCATCCCGGCTCTGCCGCAGCTGCTGGCCAAGGTGAGGGCGACCCGGAGCCCCCCTGCGCCGGGGGGGGGGGAAACGGGGGGGCCGGCACCAACCCACCGCCGTCGCCAACCCGCCGCCGCTGTCGCCCCACAGTTCTCGGCCGACGCGGAGAAAGCGGCTCCGCTCCTGGAGATCCTGCGGTATTTCGACCTCAGCATCTACTGCACGGGGCGGCTGGAGAAGGTACTGGGCGCTCCCGGGTCCGGCAAGCAGGATTCGGCCCTCTACATCCTTCCGGAGCTGGGGCAGAGCCGCACTCGCCCTCGGGAAACGGGGTCACGGACAAAGCGGGGTGCAGGGGATGGGAAACGTCCCTTGGGTGTCTCCACCTCTATTCCTACTGTCCTCACCAGCCCTATCTGGGGTCCGTGTCCTTGTCCCTCCTTATTGGGAGGCTCCGTGTCCCCGGCTCCGGCCCCGTTGGGGGTCCGTGTCCATCCGCGTCCCCATCAGGAGGCCACGTGCCTCCAGCTCCAGCCCCGTTGGGTGCCCGCGTCCGTCGCCGTGCCCGCCGGGAGGCCGCGTGTCCCCTCGTCCCCGCGCGGCCCTGGCGCAGGGTGTCTCCTCCGCAGCACCTGGAGCTGGTGCTGGGGCAGCTGCGGGAGGTGGTGGAGAAGCACTCGGGGCGGGCGGTGCTGGAGGCGGCGGCGCGGGCGCTCTACGCCCTCTGCGACCCCGAGCTCGCCCTGCACGGCCGCGGGGACCTCGTGCGCGGCCGCCTCGCCGACCAGCTGGTCGACAAGTTCCACCAGGAGGTCGCCGAGCTGCTCCAGGTACCGGGGACGGGACAGGGACCCTGGGGAAGGGACAGGGACCCTGAGCCCGGGATGGGGCTGGGGACATCTGGAGACAGGAGAAGGGACCCTGAGCCCCAGATGGGGCTGGGGACAGTGCAGGATAGGGCTGGGGACATCTGGGGACGGGAGAAGGGACCCTGAGCCCCAGATGGGGCTGGGGACAGTGCAGGATAGGGCTGGGGACATCTGGGGACAGGAGAAGGGACCCTGAGCCTGGGACAGGGCAGGATGGAGTTGGGGACATCCGGGGACAGGACAGAGACTTGAAGATCAGGACAAGGGCCCCGACTCTGGGACAGGGCTGGGGACAGCGACTGGGACCCAGGAGCCTGGGCTGGAGCTGGGGACACCCCAGGTCACCAATTCAGACTCTGGGACAAGGCTGGGGACAGGGACCCGGAGCGCAGGATGGGGCTGGGGACAGCACAGGACCCACCGGGATAGCCGGAGCCGGGTCGGGGGAGGAATTGGCCGGTCTGGGAGGTGCTGGGTGACGGAGCTGGCGAAGGACCCTGGGGAGCAGGGTGTCCCCGGCCCCAAGCGGGGTGTCCCCAGCACCCGAGCGGGGCGTCCCCTGCCCCGAGCGGGGCGTCCCCTGCCCCGAGCGGGTGCCCTCAGCGCCGGGCCCTGGCCAGGCCTCGTCCCTGGACGAGGAGGAGGTGTACAGCATGGCGGCCACGCTGAAGCGGATCTCCGTCCTGTTCAAGTGAGTGGGGCGCCGTGGGGCCGCGCCACCCCTCTGCCCCTGCCCTCCGGGGTCCCTGGGTGTCCTGTGTCCCGCTGCCCTGTCCCTTACCCTCTGTGTCCCCCCGGCGTGCTGGCACTCGCCCCGCGTTCGCCACGTCGCTGTCCCCTGGCGTCCCATTCCCTTCCCCACGTGCTCCCTGTGTCCCCATGTCCCTGGGTGTCCTGTGTCCCCACATCCCGTCCCTGCGTGTCCCCCAGCGCCCCGTCGCCTGCCCCGTGTGCTCCCTGTGTCCCCTGCTGCCATCCCCGTCACTGTCCCCGCAGCGCCCACGACCTGACGCCCTGGCAGCTCTTCGAGCCCTGCACCAAGCTGCTGCAGCGCGCCGTGGACACGGGCGAGGTGCCCCCGCAGGTACCGGTGGCAGCGGCGGGGGGGACACCTGGGGTCAGGGGGCCACCCAAGGCCACCCGCGGCCCTCCCTCGCGCCACCTCTGCGCCTCCGCAGGTCCTCGTCCCCGCCATCGCCTGCATCCACTTCCACATCCTCTGGGAGCTCTCGCGCTTGCCCAACAACGGCGGCGCGCTGCAGGTGAGCCGCTGCTGCCGGGGACAAGAGGCCGCTGTGTCCCTAACGGCCACCACGTCCCTAACGATGGCCACTGCGTCTCTAATGACCTCCTTAACGGTCCCCTGCTCCTCCCAGGGGCAGCTGCGAAGCCTGAGGAGCAAAGTCACCTCCTTCTGCTCGCTGTGCCAGAGCTGCCTGTCCGACGTGGACCCCGGCATCCGGGAGCAGGTATGGAGGGGCCTGGCGGGATCCGAGGGGACGTCAGGGCCCGGCGCTGAGCCTGTCCCCGTGTCCCCAGGCCTTCGTGGTGCTCAGCGACCTGCTGCTGGTGTTCGGCCCCCAGCTGACGCGGGACGGGCGGGAGGCGCTGGAACCGCTGGTGGTGCTGCCCGACGCCGGCCTGCAGTCGCAGCTCGCCGGCTTCCTCATGGACCACGTCTTCAACCACGTCTTCAGCCGCGAGGAGCTCGCGTCCAGTGGTGCGTCCCCCTTCCCGTCCCCGGGGACACGTGTGTGTCCCCCCCCACACGCACACCCTGAGCAGGTTGTCACCCACGCCAACCTGTCCCCGCAGAGCCCGAGGACAGCGAGAGCCACATCGAGGGGCTGCACCGGCGCCGGGTGCTGCTGGCCGGCTTCTGCAAGCTCATCATCTACAACGTGCTGGAGCTCAGCGCCGCCTCCGACGTCTTCAAGCACTACGCCAAGGTGCCGGCGTGGCGGTGGGGGGGGGGGGACGCGGGACCCAGTCCCCACCGGCCCTGGGGGCAGCTTGGGGACATCTGGGCGCTGTCCTTTCTCCCCCCCCCCCCCCCCCCCCAGTTCTACAGCGACTACGGGGACATCATCAAAGAGACGCTGAACTGCACCCGCCAGATCGACCGGCAGGAGTGGGCTCGCACCCTGCTGCTCAGCTTGCAGCAGGTAACGGCTCGGGGTGGTCCTGGGGGGCTTGGGGGGGTCTCCAGGGGAGACTGGGGATCTTTGAGGGTCTTCGGGGGAGTTTGGGGGGACTCCAGGGAGGTCTGGGCATCCAGGAGGCTCCAGGGAAAGTCGAGGGTGTCTGGGGGTTCTCCAGAGAGATCCAGGGGTCAGGGAAGCTCTGCAGGGATTCGGGGGGGGGCTCAAGAGGGTCTCTGGGGGGGGCGTCTGGGAGCCTCCAGAAGGTCTGGGGGGGGGATCTTCAGGGGGTCCCAGGATCTCCGTACTGACCCTCTGCCCCCCGTGCAGCTGATGACGGAGCTGCTGCTGCAGCAGGGCCCCGAGATCCGGGCGGCCGCCGCTTTCCTGGAGATCCGGGACCTGGCGCGACGCTTCTCCCTCCTCTTCAGCCTCCACCAGCTCCGCAACCGCCTGGCGCTGCTCAACGTGCACAAGTGCGCGGGGTCGGGGGGCCGGGGAGGGGGGGCGCGGGGCAGGGCGCCGAACACGGCGGCTCGGCCCCCGCCCCCCAACCCACACGGCCCTTCTCTGTCCCCGCTGCGGCCAGGGAAGGGATCCAGTTCGCTTTCCAGGAGCCGCCGGGCCCCGGATCGGAGCTGCAGCCCCTCAACTTGCCCTTCCTGGAGGTGCTGAGCGAATTCTCGCCCCGGCTGCTGCGGCCCGACAAGGCCCTGATGTGAGTCGGGGTGGCACGAAACGGGGTGGGGGGGTCGTCTCTCTGGCGGGGTCCCCTGCCACCTCCTTTCCTTTTTTTGTCCCCTCGCAGCCTGGCCTACCTGGACAAGACATGCCAGGAGCAGCAGTGGCCGGTGCCGGACACCCCGTGGCCCTCGCTGGCCGCCTACCGCGGCTCCCTGCAGCCGCAGGACGACGCGAGCTCCGTCGGCAGCCGCGGCTCGGCCCCGCGCCGGCCGCCCGCCAAGAGGCGCCGCTTGGACGGTGAGGGGCTGCGACCGGGAGGGGACCCGCCAGGCCGCGGGACCCTCGCGCGGACCCTGAGCTGGGCTCTGCCGTCAGGGATGGGGGCAGCATCGTCCCCCTCTCTCCCACGCTGGTTTGGGGATCCCAGCAGGAGACTGGGACCGGTTTGGGGCTCCCCAGCGCGGAGGTCGAGGGGAGGCTGAGAGGTGACAAGAGGGGGGGGGTCACGTCAGTGCCATCACCTCCCCGACAGAGCCGGGGAGATGGAGGGGGACGGGAGGGTCCCTCCGTCCCCGCGGTCCCCCCGTTCCCCAGCCCGCCTCTCGCCGCAGCGTCCTCGGAGCGGACCGACTCCAGCCTCCAGCTGAGCAGCCGCCTCGCCAGCCCGGCCCTGACGTCCACGGCGCTGCGGGGCAGCCGCCGACCAGCACCGCCACCGCCACCGCGGCAGGACCGCGGCTCCGACTCGGATTTGGCCCCCCGGAGGTGAGCGGCCGGGCCGGGAGCCGAGTCCTCCCCGCCGCTCCGGCCCTATTCCTGACGCCGTTCCCTCTCCCACCTAGGCACCGACCCCGGCTCAGCGTCGGGCCCCGGCTTCCCGGCTTCTCCTCCCGGAGCAGCTCTGTGTCCCGCCAGGGCAGCCGGATGGACCGGTAAGAGACGGAGATGGATGGGGGGCTGCCAGGGGGCTGGGAGAGGTTGGGGGGGGGGGACGCCACATCCTCCGCCTCCCTCCCTTCTCCCCTAGGCTCAGCCTCATGGAGGAAGAGGAGGCGACGGAGGAAGAGGAGGCGATGATTGAAGAGGAGAGCAGCGAAGAGGAGCCTCCGGAGCCTCCGGAGCCACGCAGGGTGAGGCCAAACCCCTCCTTGGCGTCCCTAAAGGTCTCTGGGGGTCCCCCCCACCCCAAACCACGGGGGGGGCTTTGCCAGGCCTTAACGAAGCTGTCCCGGCCCCCGCCGGGCTCTGCACCCCCCCCCAGCTCCGCCAGCAGGATCGGCTCCGCGACCTCTTCGACTCCACCATCCTGGGCATCGAGGTGAGCCACGGGATGGGGACGGGAAACGGGGTCCTTGGGAGAAATGGGGACCCCAAAGCAGGGATAACCCCCCCAACCTCTCCCCCCCCCGCGTTTTGGGGTGTCTCACGGGCCCCTCTCTCCCCGCAGGACATCTGAAGCGGCCGGAGCGCGGGGCCGGGAGACTTTGTTGCCTGTTTATTGCTGTTTTGAGCCCGGATCGGGGGGAGTCCGGCTCCCCCGGGGGGGGGGCCCGGTTTTGGCGTCGGTTAATAAATAAAACGGGTTGGATGGCAGCGCCTGCTGGGGGGCTCCGGGGGGCTCAGAGGCGGATGACGTAGGAGTCGCTGTGCGTCACGTAGCGCACCCAGCGGTGGGGCAGCGCCGCGGGGGGGCCGGCGAGGCGCACGAAGCGCACGTGCAGCCCCGAGCACGTGTGCATGGGCAGCTCGAAGGCCATGTTGGCGGGGCCCAGCTCCAGCAGCGAGGCGCTGCTCAGCCCCGGCACCTCCAGCTGCGGGGACAGCGCGGGGACGGTGACACGCGGGGACCTGCCAGGCCCCCTGCCTGTCCCCCAAGCCCTAAGGCCACCCCCCCCCCCCAAAAAAAAGGGACATATCCCTAAAGACACCCCAAGGAAGGGGGACCGATCCCTGCTTGTCCCCCAGCCCCATGGCCACCCCGCAATGGAGACAGGTCCCTGCTTGCCCCCAAAGCCCTATAGCCACCCCCCAAAAAGGGACACGTCCCTAAAGGCTCCCCGAGGAGGGGGACGGGTCCCTGTTTGTCCCAAGCCCTGCGGCCACCCCCCGGAAAGGGACATGTCCCTAAAGGCTCCCCAAGGAGGGAGATGGGTCCCTGTTTGTCCCAAGCCCTGCGGCCACCCTGCAATGGGGACAGGTCCCCGCTTGTCCCCAAAGCCCTATAGCCACCCCCCAAAAAAGGGACAGGACCCTAAAGACACCCAAGGAAGGGGGACCGATCCCTGCTTGTCCCCAAGCCCTATAGCCACCCCCCAAAAAGGGACACGTCCCTAAAGGCTCCCCAAGGAGGGGGAAAGGTCCCTGCTTGTCCCCAAGCCCCATGGCAATGGGGACAGCCCCATATCTGTCCCCGAAGCCCTATAGCCACCCCCCGAAAAGGGACACGTCCCTAAAGACACCCCAAGGAAGGGGGACAGATCCCCGCTTGTCCCCAGGCCCTACAGCCACCCTGCAATGGGGACAGCCCCATATCTGTCCCCGAAGCCCTATAGCTACCCTGCAAATAGGGCAGGTCCCCAAAGCCCCGGGGAGGGGGGGGGGGGTCTCCAAAGGGGTCCGGGTCCCCCCCCAGGCCTTACCTTGAAGAGGGCGGAGAGCTGGGACCCCCCCTGGCACCGGGGGACGTCCCAGCGGATGGACTTGGTGCTGGGCTGCAGCTCGGCCGTCTGCTCGGGGCTGCTCAGCTCCTGCGCCAGGCTTTGGGGGGGGGGGGAAAGAGATGGGGGGGGGTGAGAGGCCCCCCCCCCCAAACCTCCCCCCCTCCCCGTATCCCCCCCCAATCCCGGCGGCGTCACCCACCTGCTCACCCCCTTGGGCACGGGCAGCTGCACGCGGACGTTGAGGGCCTGGCTGGAAGGGGACGAGCGTGAGGAGCCGGGACGCGGCCTCCGTCGTGTGTGTCCCCCCCCCGCGTCCCCGCGTCCCCCCCCCACGGACACCCACCTCTTGGGGGGCAGGTCGCAGCGGAGCTTCAGGTAGAGCCGCAGCCTGCGGGGACACGGGGACAATCAGGGGGATCAGGGTCACCCCCAAAAATCCATCCACCCCCCCCCGGCAGCCCTCACCTTCCCGTGGGATCCCGGTCGACGGTGGGGAAGAGGCGGAAGGGCAGAGGCGAGGGGATGTCGTCGGCCAGCTGGTACTGCATGAGCGTGAGCTGGGCGAGGAGGGGGGGTCACAGCGGGGTGTTGTGTGTGTCCCCCCCCCCGGTGCCACCCCCCCGGGGTGCCCCCTCCTCACCTCGCCCTGGCTCGGGGTGACTTTGAGGATCCTCCCGCTCTCGAACTCGTCAGCTTGACGGCGCTGTGGAAGGCGCATTCGTCCACCCGGACGGCCGTGCCGTAGCCTGGGGGGGTGGGGGGGGAAGAACACGGAAAAGGGCGTTTTTGGGGGTAGAAAAGGGCGTTTGGGGGTTTTCTTTTGGGGTGGGGGGGCAGAGGAGGGCATTGGGGGGTATTGAGGGTAGGGGGTTTTTGGGGGGGGGGGACACACCTCGCAGCTCCGACTTGCCCACGCAGAACTCCTCCGTCAGCCCGATGCGCATCTCTGCGGGGACGCGGCGGTGTCACCCCCCGGGGGGGGGGGACACGTGGCGGTGTCACCCCCCCCTCGGGGAGGCAGGGGGGGACACACACGCATCCCCGTTGGGCCCCCGCTTACCGCAGCAGCTGGGCAGGTAGCACTTGAGGCGAATTTCCCCCTGGACGTCCACCTTCATGGGTGTCCCCTGGTGGGGGGGGACAACAAGGGGTGAGCTGGGGGGGGCACACGGGGGTCCTGGGGGGGTGCGGAGGTGATTTGGGGGGGTGCAGGCAGAGGCAAGACCCCCAAGGGGCAGAGCTGGGGTGCCGTGAGGGGGACACAGGGCGCTTTGGGGACACGGGACACCCCCAGACCATGCTGAGGTGCCCAGGGGTGAACCGGGGGGGACGCAGGGGACTTTGGGGACATGGGGACACCCCCAGACTGAGCTGAAGTGCCCTGGGGAGGGATATGGGGGGACATGGGGGGGACACAGGGAGGTTGGGGGACATGGGGACACCCCCAGGCTGAGCTGAGGTGCCCTGGGGGAGCTGGAGGGGACATGGGGGGGGACACAGGGAGGTTGGGGGACATGGGGACACCCCCAGGCTGAGCTGAGGTGCCTGGGGGGGGGACATGGGGGGACACAGGACCCCCCCCCAAGCCAAAGTGCCCAGGGAAAAGCGGGGGGGCACATAGGGGGACACCCCCAGGCTGAGCTGAGGTGCCCAGGGGGAAGCTGGGGGGGGGGATGGACACGGGACCCCCCCCCCCAAGAGCCGAGGTATCCGGGGGGGGGGACACGACACGGGGCGGAGCGGTGGCCCCGTCCCCACTCACGTTGGCCGCGATGACGACCGTCAGCCTCTCCACCACGTCCACGAAAACCTCGTTCTTGGCACCCTGCGGCCAGAGAGCGGGTGGGCGCCGGCACCCCGGGGTGGGGGTGAGGGGGGGGACACAGGGCGGGGGGGGGGACACGTGCAAGGTGGCAGGTTGGGGGGGTCCTACCTGCTCCCCCCGGGGCGGCAGCACGGGGCGGTTGGCGGCCGAGCCGGGGGCCACCTTGCTCTGCTGCGTCTCAGCGCCGAACTGCAACGGCGAGGAAGAGGAGGAGGAAGAGGACGATGCCGGGGGGGGGTGCTCGGCTCGTTCCCCCCCCACCCCCAAGCCGGATCCGGGTGCAAGGACACCCATGGGTGGGGGGGGTGGCGGTGGGGGGGGTCCTCACCAGCCCGATGGAGCCCAGGTCCAGGAGGCTGAAGGGTTTGGTGGCCACGGGCTCCGTGTGCATGAAGTTGCGCAGCACCTCGGGCGCCGTCGTCTGGATGTAGCCGTAGTCCTGGGGGGGGGGACACGGGGGGGGGGGCTCGCTCGGCCCCGGGACCCCCAAAATGTCCCTTCTCCCCACCCTGGGCATCCCCATGTCCCCCCCCGGGGGTGTCCTCGGTTCCCTTGGGTTGTCCCCAGCACCCTAGAGATGTTCCCAAGTGACCCCCCCCCAACCCAAAAGGTGGTCCCGGGTGTTCCCGCCACCCCCCCCCAGATGTCCCCGGTGCCCCACAGGGTGTCCCCACCAGGCTGCAGTGTCCCCATGACCCCCCCCGCCCCCCTGAGCTGTCCCCAGCCCCCGGGGAGTCCCGCTCAGCTTCCCCCACCATGTCCCCAGCTCCCTCTGGGGTGGCCCCGGTCTCCCCGAGCTGTCCCCAAAGTGTCCTCCAAGGGGGCCACCAGCACCCAGGGTGTCCCACCACGCAGGGTGTCCCCAAGGGTCACCTCCACCACCCCTAGGGTGTCCCTAGCTGCCCCCAAAGTGTCCCCACCACCCAGGGCATCCCCCAGGGTGTCCCCAAGGGCCACCTCCACCACCCAGGGCGTCCCTGAGGGTCACCTCCACCACCCCAGGGTGTCTCCAGCTGCCCCCAAAGTGTCCCCACCACCCAGAGCATCCCCTAGGGTGTCCCCAAGGGTCACCTCCACCACCCCAGGGTGTCCCCACCACCCAGGGCATCCCCCAAGGTGTCCCCAAGGGTCACCTCCACCACCCCAGGGTGTCCCCAGCTGCCCCCAAGGTGTCCCCACCACCCAGGGCATCCCCCAGGGTGTCCCAAGGGCCACCTCCACCACCCCAGGGTGTCCCCACCACCCAGGGCATCCCCTAAGGTGTCCCCAAGGGCCACCTCCACCACCCCAGGGTGTCCCCACCACCCAGGCACCCCCCCCCAAGGTGTCCCCAGCGCCTCCCCATGTTCCCCCCCCCCACCAGCATCTCATCCAGGAGCTCGTAGATGAGGGCGAAGTTGAGGCTGATGTTCTTTTCGCTGAGGGCCCCGCAGTAGTCCCGCAGCAGCGTCACCAGCCTGCGCCGGCACCCAGAGGCCATCAGCGGGTCCCAACGTCCCGCGTCCGTCCCCCCCCCCCTCCACGATGTCCCCAAGTGTGTGTGTGCGTGTCCCCCCCCACCCCATACCTGTTGAGGAACTCCACGAGGGTGAAGGGCAACGCGTCCGGCGTGGTGGTGGCCACGAAGTAGAGACCCGCGTGCCGCACGTGGACGAAGTGCCGGCCCTCGTGCGCCTGGGGCGGGAGCGGAGCCGTCACCCGGGTGCGGGGGGGGGAGGCCAGGACCCCCCCCCCCCCATTTCCCACCCCGGAACCCCCCCGCTCCCACCCTTACCATGAAGACGGGGGCCTGGTCACCTGGCAGGGCCGTGATCTTCCTGTAGAAGGTGTCGGCGAGGTCCGGGCCGGTGTCACCGGCATCGCCACGGACCAGGCTGGTGTTAAGGAGAAGCGGAGGGAGATGGGGAGCAGGGGAAGGGACCCCCCCCCCCCGGCCCTGGCATCAGGGGACCCCCCCAGGGAGGAGGATACAGTCCTTGTGGATGAGGCGGTCGCCCTTGGAGGAGAGGATGAAGATCTGGGAGAGCATCGCTGGCCTGGGGGGGGGGGGGAAGAGGGGGGCGGCTGGAGTGGGACCCCCCCCCCCCCCCCCTGCCCGGGTGCTGCCAGGCTCTGCATGCTTGAAAGCCCCCTGGACCCCCCCCCAGTCCTGCACCCCCAGACCCACTGTTTGCCCCTCCAGCCACCCCCCCGATCCTGCACCCCCCCAGCCCCCCCCAAGGCCCTGCCCCAGAGAGCAGCTCCCCCCTGCAGGGACCCTGCACCCCAGCCCCCCTAAGTGCCCCCCCCAGACCCAGCAGCCCCCCCCAAGGCCCTGCACCCCCCAGACCCCCCCATCCACCCCCCAGGATCCAGCAGCCCCCCAAGGCCCTGCACCCCCAGACCCTCCCCCATCCAATCCACAGGGCCCCCGACCCCAAGTACCCCCCATGGCCCAGCACCCCAGACCCCCCCATCCACCCCCCAGGATCCAGCAGCCCCCCAAGGCCCTGCACCCCCAGACCCCCCCCCATCCAATCCACAGGGCCCCCGACCCCCAAGTACCCCCCCATGGCCCAGCACCCCCCATCCACCCCATAGGGCCTTACCCCCCCCCCCAAGACCCTACCCCCAAGGGCTTGCACCCCCCACGGGCCCCCTCCCCGCCGCGGCCCCTTTAAGAGGGGGCGGGGCCAGGGCCCCCTGCGGGTCCCCCCGAACCTGGGTCCCGTCCGGCCGCGCGCGGGGAAAAGGGTGGGGGGGGAGTCACGTGACACGGCCGAAAGGGGCGGGGCCGCCGCCGGGCCGCCGCGCACCGCGATTGGGCGGCGGCGCGGAGGCGGGGCCAGCTCCGGATTGGCCCGCGGCCGTCACGTGAGGCGGCGTTTTCGCGCCACTTTTGGTTGCGGCGGCAGGAGCCGGAGCGGCGGCGGGAGCGGCGGGAGCGGGATTGACCCCTGCGGGCGCCCGTACCGGGCCGCGGAACCGGAGCGAAACTGACTGGGATTGGCCCTCACAGGCACCCGTACCGGGCTGCGGAACCGGAGCCAGACTGACCCCTGCGGCGACCCGTAGCGGGCGACGGAAGCGGAGCGCGACTGACTGGGACTGACCCCCGCGGGCCCCCGTACCGGGCTGCGGAACCGGAGCCGGACTGACCCCCGCCGGCCCCCGTAGCCCGCCCCGCCGGGGAGGCCTCCGCCATGGCGCCGCGCGACTACGCCGCCGAGAAAGGTGCGCGCGGGCCGGGGCCGCGCTCCCATTGGCCCCGGCGGGACGTCGCCGCCCCGGAAGCGGGGCCGGGAGCGCGGGGCACTTCCGGGGGCGGGCGGCCACGTGCGGCTTTGTTTACCGGGGCGGGGGGAACCGGCGGCTCCGGGCCTGACGTGTCGTTCGCCCCCCCCAGATAAGGTGAAGCGCTTCCTGCAGGAGTTTTACCGCGATGGCGACCTGGGCAAGGAGTTCCCGTACCGGGACCAGCTGGTGAGAGACGGGGCAGCCCCGGGCCTCCGGTCCCCCCCCCCGGGCCGGGCTGGGCGGGGGTCCCTCCCTGTCCCCTCACGGAGCCATTGGGGACATCTCCGTGCTGGATCGGGGCCATTTGTCCCCCCCGAGAGCCATCGGTGACGTCCCCGTGCCGGTTCGGGGTCCCCCCTTGTCCCCATCCCACCAGCAGCGTCACCCTGAGACCCACAGTAGCCAGATCGGGGTCCCTTTTCCCCCTAAAAGAGCCATCGGTGACGTCCCGGTGCCGGTTTGGGGTCCTACCTTGTCCCCATTCCACTGGCAGTGTCACCCTGAGACCCACGTGCCAGATCGGAGTCCCTTGTCCCCCTAAAAGAGCCATCGGTGACGTCCCCATGCTGGTTCAGGATCCCTTGTCCCCCAGGAGAGCTATTGGTGATGTCCCCGTACTGGTTTGGGGTCTCTTGTCCCCCTAAAAGAGCCATCAGTGATGTCCCTATGCTGGATTAGGGTCTCTCCTCATCCCCATCTCACTGACAGCATCACCCTGAGACCGACATGCCACATCAGGGTCCCTTGTTCCCCTAAAAGGATCATCAATGATGTCCCTATACTGGATCGGGGTTCCTTGTCCCCCTAAAAGGGCCCCTGGAGCCGTGGGTGACGCCCCCGCGCTGGCCGGGGGTCCCTCCTCGCCCCCTCTCCAGCCCCCCCCCACCTTGTGCTGTCCCCGCAGGCCGCGCTGGCGCACCGGGACCAGGTGGCCCTGTACGTGGCCCTGGACGACGTGGCCGAGGACGACCCCGAGCTGGCGGACGCCGCGTGCGAGAACGCCAAGCGCTACAGCCGCCTCTTCGCCGACGCTGTGCACGAGCTGCTGCCCCAGTACAAGGAGCGCGAGGTGCCGGAGGCGGGCGGGAGCCATGGAAGGGGGGGGGGGCAGCGGGGACACCCCGCCGTTCCCCCCTGACACCCCCCCCGTCCCCCGTGCCCCCCCAGGTGACCCGCAAGGACGTGCTGGACGTCTACATCGAGCACCGGCTGCTGCTGGAGCAGCGGGGCCGCGACGCCGGCGAGACCCGCGACCCCCAGAACCAGTATCCGCCGGAGCTGCTGCGACGCTTGTGAGCGCTGGGGGGGGCTGGGGACGCGGCTGCCACCCTGGTGTCCCCTTGTAGCCCCTATCCTGTCCCCCAGTGTCCCCACGAAGCCCCATCCCTGCACTCTTTCTTTGACTCATATCTACTCTA